>NC_086317.1:341223645-341523645 GCF_036172605.1 Pelobates fuscus | reverse complement strand
TAAATAGCAACTAGCCACAAATTTTTGATGTATAAATACATATTGTGCACAGTCTGTGTACAGTTTGCTAATGCCTGTTGCAAGAAATTCTGAGTCAAAGAACTACTTTGTTATCACAAGTGACCATAGGAACCTCACTCAATTCAGACAAAAACGCTGGGTCCGGAAGACGGACCAGCAAGTCCACAGAACCGTTGTATAATGAGCACTCTTCAGGCACTCACAGTGTGCAAATAAAGCTGCTTGCTATCAGGGCCGGCCTTAGGCGTTTAGGCGCCCTGTGCGAAAAATCTTCACAGTGCCGCCCCTCCACCCCCGTCATCCATGTATAGTGTGTGTGTGTGTGTGTGTATAGGAGTGAAGTGATTGTATAGGGGACTTGATAAATTAATAATGATTTAAAAATAAATATTCATTCCTCCTTTCTTGTTGTTACCTAGTTAGGAGAGGGGCCTGCTGATCTGAATCTGGTCTGCCCCTCCACTGGGGACAGACCATGCGTAACTGTCTTGCAAGCTCAGGGACTTGCAGTGTCCTATGGTAATCTGCGGCAGCGCTCTGATTATCCGGAGCTAGGAAGACAGCTACTTATGGTCTGCAGCCAACAGAAGTGCAGGCCAGAAGTTCCAGACTGCCTCCTCTACATTACAGGAGCAGACTAAGTATCTCACATAATACTGTGAGTGGTTTTGCTTTGGAGCTCTAGATTATACTTATTTACTTTGACTCTTTGGAAATAACATTTTGTAGTAATGCGCTACTTCTCCATTTATCACAGAGCTCCACAACAATAAAACTCCCAGTAATGTGGAGCTCTGTGACAAGATCATATGTTGGTTGTATGTGATATTTGTGCTGGGATTATTGGCTCTGTGTGATGGGTATTTAATTCAGATAAAAAACATGCATTTAGGCCTGTGTGTGAATGCAGGTGTATATTTTTGCAGAGTTATGTGCACACAGTCCCACAGTTAGATGCACAGTTATAGATATACACTGTCAAGTACACTACATGCACACAGTCGCAGGCAGATAGTCGCAGAAAAACATAGGTACAGACAGTAACACACATACACAGTTACAGGCAGATAAACACACTCACACACAATTACAGGAAGACAGACACACACACACAGCCTCACATACAGTCTGACTTACACACACATACTTACATGCAGACAGACACACAGGCAGACAACCACACACACAGGCAGACAACCACACACACACAAACACACACAGGCAGAGAGCCACAAGCACAGGCAGGCAGTCACACACAGACAGCCACACACAAACACACTGGCAGACAGCCACACACACACACAGAGGCAGACATAGAAACATAGAATGTGACGGCAGATAAGAACCATTTGGCCCATCTAGTCTGCCCAGACAGTCACACATAGGCAGTCTCACACACACAGGCAGGCAGTCACACACACACACACACAGGCAGACAGTCACACACACACAGGCAGACAGTCACACACACACACAAGCAGATAGTCTCACGCACAGGCAGACAGACACACACACACACAGGCAGACAGTCAAACACACAGTCACACACAGGCAGACAGCCACACACACACACACACAGACAGCCACACACACAGGCAGACAGTCACACACACACAGGCAGACAGACAGCCACACACACAGGCAGACAGTCACACACACACACAGGTAGGCAGTCACACACACACAGGCAGACTGTCACACACCCACACACACACACACACTCACAAGCAGATAGTCAGACAGTCACATAGACACACACAGGCAGACAGTCAAACACACAGTCACACACACAGTCACAAACAAACACACAGGCAGACAGTCACACACACACACACAGGCAGACAGTCACACAAACATGCAGACAGTCATACATACACACACACACAGGCAGACAGTCAAACACACAGACAGTCACATACACAGGCAGACAGTCATACACACACACACACACACAGACACACACAGACAGCCACACAGGCAGACAGTATCACACGCACACACACAAGCAGATAGTCAGACAGTCACATAGACACACACAGGCAGACAGTCAAACACACAGTCACACACACAGTCACACACAAACACACAGGCAGACAGTCACACACACACACACACAGGCAGACAGTCACACACACAGGCAGACAGTCATACATACACACACAGGCAGACAGTCAGATACACAGGCAGACAGTCATACACACACACACAGACAGACAGTCACACACACAGGCAGACAGTCATACACACAGACACACACAGGCAGACAGTCATACACACAGACCTACTCAGGCAGACAGTCACACATAGTTACCTCTGTTCCTTATGGAGGTGGAAGTAGTGCAGCTCCTGGAGACTGGTTGTTGGAGGAAGCAGGGACTCCTTCCTGCTTCCCCTGCTGCAGTTACCCGGCACTTTTAGCTCTGCCCCCGCTGCACGGTAAGCTCTGCCCCCGCCGCAATATTTTTTTATTTATTTTTTTAACCGGGCCGGCCATGTGTGAGCTGCGTTGGCCGCACGGCGCCACCTGCTCAAATGGCCGCACAGCTCGCACACCCCTAAGGCCGGCCCTGCTTGCTATTTGCACACTGTGAGTGCCTGAAGATTATTGCTCTTTATACTAAAGAACTACTTTGTGGCTGCTCTAAGTTTTTTTTTCTCAGTAATATTTCAGCTGGAGAAAATATAATTTCCTCATACTGCCAGTAAATCAACTAAATACATCAATACATTAGGGAAGGAATATAGATAGAAGAGTCAAAAAGGATCAGCGCTAACACTCCACAAGGATTATATTTTTAAAAAAGTGTAGGCAGTGCACCTGTAAAGAGAGAGGTCCCCTCTAGTACCCCCCAATACAAACTTTATATGAAAGACAAAAAAGCAAAAAAGGTTGCGCCTGTAAGTGATAAATAAATACATACATATATAAAATAACTTCAAAATATAAGTAAGGCAGTTCAATAATGGGTAAGGAAAGGTTCTTTAGAGAGCAGCAGACTTAATTGATAGTAGTGATGTCACAGAATAAATCTTGAGATCCAGTAGGACATGTGGAGAGAACGCAAAAGTGAAACTCCAATGGTATGGTATGTATGTACAGTGTATTCCAAGAGGTATATAAATGAGATACTACTCACATTAACCAGAGGTAAAATCCAGCTCTGGTTTAAAAAGCATGAAATGGAATAATCCCAACTCAAGGATATATGTAGTTCTCCAAGCTTCCAATCTTGTGTAGCAGCAGAGTAATCCAACCGAAAAGATAAAAGGTAGCAGAATATAGTGCTCACGGTATCTTTAAAAGTCAAAGTAAAATATATGACTTTGCCGAGCAGACTCACTGCGTGTGGGTGATATAATCCCCACCTAGGGATTCAGAGCATGAACCACTCCAAAGACACTCTTGGACTCCCACTGGAGCTGTGAATTGACCAGCCCTCAGTTTTTATACTTTTTGGCCTGACATCGCTTTTGCTGTTTCTAAGAAGCACAAAGAATCACTAGGTGGGGATTATACCACACGCTATACACCGAGCAGTGAGTCCGAATGGACCAATTTTTTTTATTGTAGAGTGTAGCAGAAAAGTAGGTCTGGCAGATCTCAAATCTTTGAAGAAGACATCTGAAGCAGATTTAACCCCTTAAGTACCAAACTTCTGTAATAAAAGGGAATCATGACATGTCACACATGTCATGTGTCCTTAACCCCTTAAGGACACATGACATGTATGACATGTCACGATTCCCTTTTATTCCAGAAGTTTGGTCCTTAAGGGGTTAAGGGGTTAAATTAGCGTGTCCACCTTCCTGGAGTCTAGAGATTTGTTCCAGTATTCATAGTACTCCTCATATTTTGAATATGGATTATTTAGCTCAAGGCTAGATCCCAAAGAGACAGAAGCTTCTCTATACCTGTTGGTTGCCCCTTTTGATGCTGACTGAAAACCTTCAGAGCTGGAATCCGAAATCCATTTTTAAGTCCGTTTGGGGTGAACTTATTTTAGTTTGTCTCTCCGCTACTTATTACATACATTGGGAGCACATGTTCTTCCCCTCTTTGTTGGAGACGAATCCTGATAGGTTCTAGGGCTGAAAAGACAAGGCCATATGTCCCAGGCCGTCAATGCACTCTTTTTGCACCCCCATGAACTGGACTCACTTTTTTCTTCTAGATACACTTCTAAGGGAGGTGGGAGAAGAATCCATCATATTTAATAAGGTTACAAAATTAGGAATAATTTCAAAGAAATATTTAAATATTTCTAACACAACATTAGCAAATTTGAAGCACAGTTAACCTTGGAGATGAATGCAGGAAGCAAAGGCAGCCTACACTTACACCAACGCTTGAATTTTAAAATTTTCCAGGCAAAACCTATCCGTGGTGTACTTTTATACCACGAGGTGGCTCCCATGCGGCTATTTGATCTTACCGCACATGCACGAGAGTCCAGCGGCAAACTAAAAGATTGTGCCCACCATGTTGGAATCGAGGACGCGATGCTGGAGCTCACATCGCTGGATCCTGAATGCCAACTGGATTTCAGGAGCCATTGTGCCACAAGCAACCTACCAAGGCTTAGAATCACCTACCAGTAAGATGGCTTCCCACTCTCCCTTAATTAGAGGGTAAAACGGACTGTTAGCTACACGTCTAGTACATGCTGCTGGGGATGATAGGATTGGTGGTTCAGTCCCACGATGGAGTCTCTTTTGCTAAAAAGACATGCAAACCAGTTAGTGGTGCCAGTGCAGTCTGTTTACTGGTTTCTTCAGGGGAGAGAGGCTCAAGTCTGCCTGGAAGAACCATATTAAACATGGTAGTGAGCCCAGAAAGAAACTTTTTGTTTAAAGGGATCCCAAATCCCTGTCTGTCAACTGGGACAGGAAAAAAAGACTGAGGGGTCCAGGGGGGAGGGGGCTATTATTGGAAAGTTAATTGTTTAATTATTCCTGTCCTGACAGCTGGGAGGAGCTTACCCATATGTGATGCTGCCATGTATGGCCAGGAAAGTAAGAAAGTAAGTAGCCTGGTGAGAAGGTGACAACAGTGGGTGCGGTTATTCGCAAATAGAAGAAGCACAAAATAACTATTAGTCTCCCTCGGTCTGGTGCTCCATGCAAGAGCTCACCCTGTGGAGTTTCAATGTTCATGAGAACAGTGAGGAATCAGCCCAGAATTACACGGGAGGATCTTGTTAATGATCTCAAGGCAGCTGGGACCATAGTCACCAAGAAAACAATTGGTAACACACTACGCTGTGAAGGACTGAAATCCTGCATCACCCGCAAGGTTCCCCTGTCCAAGAAAGCACATGTACAGGCCCGTCTGAAGTTTGCCAATGAACATCTGAATGATTCAGAGGAGAACTGAGCGAAAGTGTTGTGGTCAAATAAGAGCAAAATCAAGCTCTTTGACCTCAACTCGCTGTTTTTGGAGGTGGAGAAATGTTGCCTATGACTTTAAAAACACCATCCCCTCCATCAAACATGGAGGTGGAAACATTTTCTGCTAAGGGTACAGGACAACTGCACCGCATCAAAGGGACAACGGACGGGGCCATGTACCGTCAAATCTTAGGTGAGAACCTCTTTCCCTCAGCCAGGAGGGAGGGGGCTATTATTGGAAAGTTAATTGTTTAATTATTCCTGGGTCGTGGATGGGTTATTCCAGCATGACAATGACCCAAAACACACAGCCAAGGCAACAAAGGAGTGGCTCAAGAAGAAGCACATTAAGGTCCTGGAGTGGCCTAGCCAGTCTCCAGACCTTAATCCTATAGAAAATCTGTGGAGGAGCTGAAGGTTTGAGTTGCCAAATGTCAGCCTCAGCACCTTAATGACTTGGCGAGGATCTGCAAAAGAGGAGTGGGACAAAATCCCTCATGAGATGTGTGCAAATCTGGTGGCCAACTACAAGAAACCTCTGTGATTGCCAACAACAGTTTTGCCACATAGTACTAAGTTGAAGGGGTCAAATAATTTTTTCACTTATTGACATGCAAATCAATTTATAACTTTTTTGACATGTTTTTTTTTATTTTATTTTTTTTATTTTTTTATTCTGTGTCTCACTGTTAAAACACACCTACCATTACAATTATAGACTGATCATTTCTTTGTCAGTGGGCAAAGAGTGATCCACTACTGACAGATTCATTTATAGGAAATACCCAAGATGCTTTCAAAATCAAATACTTTTTTCCCTCACTGTATGCATGCAAAGTTATGTTACTTTAGTATTTTAGTTAGATGGTGTTTCATGAGGCTTTTGATAAGAAATAATATATATATATATATATATATATATATATATATATTATTACCTCTCTAACCCTATGATTCGAGTATATGTGTTTATGTGATGATATTTATAATTATATTAATCAAACTAAGCCATAATAAATAATCATAGCAAGTGACAATTGGGCTCAACAATTTATTTTTCTGAAAATTAAAATGATAAAACAAATGTATATTGAACAAATACCGCAGATAAATAAAACCAAAGCACTTTATGTAAATGAGAAGACACACAGGGTGATAGCATTTGCAGATTGTATTCCACAGTGAGCGACTATTGTACAGTAATGAGATTATATACTCAACAAGTAGAATTCTTTTCAGAGTGACAATCATTAAGGCTATCACGAGTTGACGCCTTTTTCACTTATTGCAATCACATAATGCATTCAGTCCTGCTCTGTCTCCATGACAACTTCATTTTTTCCGCATTTGTGGCTGTCTCGAAATGTTGTATCGAAACGTATTTTCACTTCTTCTAAGTAACTTTAAGTTCTAATCAGCAATCCTGATTTTTTTTTTTATTTCTTGTGAGTCACTACTTTATAGAAGCAGCTTTCCCTAAATGAGCTTTACGATTAAGAAGCATCTGTTTACAACCATTCTCATTTGCTATTTAATTTTTCTTACGCAGACCTACAGTGCTAAAATAGGCAGTTCTGCAATATGCACAAATAAGATGACATCCATAATTTAGAAACTGTATTAAAAGAACAGATAATGAAAAGCAATGAGAACATGTGTCTTTTGCTTTGTATTTCAAATTAGCTCCATAACGAACCAGTCTTGCTTATCTGAGATTTACCTTGACCTGTATGTGTATGTTATATTTTTACATTGTACATGTTGTGTGACATTATATTCCTTGATATACAAGTCTCTGATTTATCTTGAAAGTTTGCAGTCCATTTAAATGTTGGCGTGCCTTATCCACTAAATAACCGTATATGTTATATATTGCACACTTGGTCATGCGCTATATAATAACTATGTTTTCAAGTTTGTTTGTTTGCTGTTCTGAAATGTCAGGAGTCATATTAAGTGAATTTCTACTGCAATTGTGGGTTTAACCGTTCTATACTATTTTAGTGCCAGCTCTATTTTCTATTTGTATATAGTATCCTTAAGTTTGTCCTTGATGTTGTTATTGTGTGATTTTGTTTATATAATTTACTTAAATGTCGAAGAGTTGGTAAACATCAAGCAAAGTTTATTAGGCTGTCATTGTGACGTATCTGGACTTGGGTTTAAATATGTACAGGTCATCAGTCACAGGAGACAAAACTGAGCTACCTGGAGACCTGGATTATCATTCTGGATGCTCTTTGTTCAACAACAAAAAAGAAGCAGCCAACCTGGGGAGGCAGACAGAGAATCGGGAACCAGACTTGCGCTTTGGAGACCACATTAATAGAAAAACCTAAACCCTGCTCAGCCATCATTTTGTATCAACAACAGGATACTCCGCTCTGATGACAAAAACCAATCAAGGGCTTATGTCTGTCAAAGCAGATAGCTACTTATAGACAGGCTCTCGTCCAAATGTCTGGATACACAACACCAAGTCAATATGTGGGGGATAAAAAACAGTTTGACATCCCTATATGCTTCCAATGGATTGTGAAGCAAACCCTTGTCACACTGGGGTAATAAAGTACTCCGACATGATAAATTCCTAATATATGCTCATTAACTAAAGGTCTGTTGTATCAGAGAATCATGGAAAATAAAGCTATTTTTTCAAGAAGGAAGACAACCAGCAGCAAGGATTTGTAGTGCATTTGATAAGGACTAGCCAGGTTAAAAGGGATCCCTCTCAGGAATGATACCAAGCCAGAAGGATTTTGTGTAAGACCTTTTTTATGAATCTTCACACAAGTGACTGGGAACTGTGGACTGCAGTATCAGCTATGCTTGTCAAGCTGCAAAATTTTTGCGGTATAGCAGCTTTCAAAAGAACACTAGACTTTTCAGTGGGATGGTGTAGTCTACCTGCCCAGCTTTCTGTTTATTATGTGGACCTATTACCAGAGATGTATTTCCTTTCCCTCAATGTGTAAAGGCTGTCACAGTACTAAATAGGGCTTTACCATCTGAGAAGATTGTCCAGTGTCCTGGCATCAACTGATTGCACCCATGTTAAATAGAACTGTAGTGTTATCAAATCACATTTCCTACCAAAAAGTTGCCAACATGATAATCATGTGCAATTATTTTAATGACAATCTAGTACTACACATCAGTGTTTTGAGGATGTACCCTAGGAACTGTATTTTGGGGTTAACATGTCAGCTGTGCAGAGACAAAAATTGGCAGGTGGAATAAAAACCAGCTCATTCATTGGCTCTTTTAGAGTATATGGTTGTTGGTAACATTAAAATTAGGACCATTAAGAAACTGATACATATGTGGAACCATGTGTGACACTGTAGGTATGACGTGCATGGCAATCTTTCATAATAACGATGATGCAATATAGCGCTATATTTTGTTAAATAAAAGCACAGTGTAACTGACACCATGCCACTCTTCCAACTCAACCTTATGCTACCCAGCTCACCTTTCCATTTTATAACTCCCTTCTATAGGCTTCCCTCTACAGTCACAAACATCCACACTCACTGCATGCTTCGCTTGGCCTTCAGCCTTACACTGCTTTCCAAACTGCCGGAGAATGCACAGCTAAGATCTAAGTGTCCTCCATGGCTTCCACAATTCAATTTGTGCTGCCTTCTCAGATGGACTCTCTATAATTGTCAACTTGAGATTTAATCAAACGCCCCTCAATCTTTTTTTTTCTGAAACACATTAATAATGAAATCATACATTATATTATATGGGGTCTATTTCAATAGTTTGAAAACTGCAGGATTGCTGCTTTGCTTAGTCTCGAGTTAGAACACTGAATTCATTCCTTGTGTTTACTTATTCCAATTGGGATATGCAGTATTGGAATAAATATTCTTGGACAGTACCACTACCATCATTATGCACAAACCTTTACAACCCTGCCTTGATGGTTTCTAATAGACTTGAGCGAAAGTTCGTGCTTTTCAAATCCAATACCTTATAATCCATGCTATATGAATGGATCATCCAGCATTTCCCTGTTGAGTCTTATTCATTGAATAAAGGCAAATCCTGGAACATGGATTCGTCTGGACTTTGATTACAAAACATTCGATTAGAAGGTACCATCCGAAACTAACTGTTGCTCAAGTATAGTTTCTAACAAAATAAAGCCTTGGTTAACCCTGGCTTCAACAAGCCTCATTAAAATAACAGTCTGTCAGTCTGATGTATAGCATAAACAGAATCACATTGGAGAACATCATTTTTTTTTCTTCCAGCAGTTACTTCAATAAATCCAATTACTAAGCAATAGTGCCATCTAGAGGATTTCTATTTCCACATGTTTTTCCACTTCTGCATTTATGCTTTTTTAAATCTGTGTTTATTCGTTTGAAATATAGCCATCCGCTCTGTGATGTAAATAACAGTTACCAATCTTTTTGAAGTTTCAATTTTCTGCCTTACATAACTGAAATTGAAAGCACTGTATTTCTTTATGAGCATGCTTGTTTTAAAGTGTCACTCTCCAAGTAGGCTATATAAATTGTACTTAGATGTTACAATAGTACTGGTAAAATTATAGCAGGAGTCATATGGTAGAGACAGTACAGATTTAGTAAAGTTTATATTTTTATTGGCTAAATCTAATACACAGCAGTTAGTTGGCAAAGTGATGGTCATTATTAATAAACTATAATCATTATGCAGCTTAGGAAGGCTAATTTTTGCCTTTAAATTCAACAGAAATATATGAAACCTTTTGGAAACACTTATCCGTTCAAAATCTGCAAATCTGTACTACCTTTTCCTCGGGGTAACAGTACAGGCTAAGTGTAGTCCAGTGCTATTTTTCTGTTTCAGTGTGTATATCTGTTATCTGTTTAAACCAGCATTTCCCTACATAACATTTATAAATCGCTGGTAAGACCACACCTTGAATATGCTGTGCAATTTTGGGCACCTGTTCTAAAGAAGGATATCATGGCACTAGAAAAAGTGCAGAGACGAGCTACAAAATTGATAAAAGGAATGGAGCACTTTAGTTATGAAGAAAGGTTAAAAAATTTAAATCTCTTCAGTTTGGAAAAACAGCGCCTTAGAGGGGATATGATAACATTATACAAATATATTCGGGGCCAGTACAAACCATTATCTGGAAATCTATTCATGAACAGGGCTATACATAGGACACGAGGTCACACATTTAGGCTGGAAGAAAGGAGATTTCATCTAAGGCAAAGAAAAGGTTTTTTTTACAGTAAGAGCAATAAGGATATGGAATTCATTGCCGGAAGAGGTGGTTTTGTCAGAGTCTATACAGATGTTTAAATTGCAATTGGATAAATACTTGCAAAAACATAACATACAGGGATACAATTTCTAATTAGTGGACTAATAGCTGCTTGATCCAAGGAGACATCTGACTGCTATTTTGGGGTCAAGAAGGAATTTTTTCCTAGTTTTTTTTCAGACTGGGTTTTTTGCCTTCTTTTGGATCAACAGCAAAAGCATATGTGAGGAAGGCTGAACTTGATGGACGCAAGTCTCTTTTCAGCTATGTAACTATGTAACAGCTAGTTCAACCTATCATATCTCATGTCCAACGTGAAGTCTTCCCCCCCAGAATGGAGAAATCTTGCATTGGCACTTGGTAAGCTAAGTGAGCAGCAGGTCTTATGTAGACTTGGGATTTGTGAGATGGATATTATTTGATGAATTATGGAATGTGGTATAACTGGACAAGTCAGAAGATAGGGTTTTGGGATGTCGCTGAAATGCCTATAATGAAAGATAGAAAACGTAGTGCAATATTGTTTGAAACCAAATCAAGTTGTAAGGTGTGACAATACACTCACAAATTCCAAGCGTTTTTAGAGCATATCAAAGGTGCCTCTCCACAGTAAAGATGGGGGTTGGAATAGAAGGTCTCCTTAGATAATGACCGCAAGGTGCCCGGTTGCTAGGACATAGCAAGTATCCAGCCTCACCAAACAGCTCCCAAAAACGGTTTTAATAGATGAATAAAATCAAATACAATACAAAATAACAAATTGATTCAATATGAGAATAAAAAAATAGAATAAAAAGTCCACAGGTTCTACGCGTTTCGTTCTATGCAAGAACTTCCTCAGGGACCAGATAATAAAACAATGATTAAGATTCATGCATCAAAAAATCAATCTAACAAACAGTTTCAAACATACTGCTTTAAATAGGGCTAACCCTTAAAGTTCATTGGAGTAATCGATGGGCGTCTTCACCTTCTAGCTTCTTTCATTTGCTCGGGGAATTCCTTCCATCTGTGGCAAATTACTGGTGTAATGAAACTTCCGACGGCTGTTTAGGATGACTTCCGCGTTCATACACGTGATGCGCTTGCGTTCCAGTGAAAATGGCCGTACGTTCCAAGGGGTAAGGATGTGAGAAAACTCATCATCTCCCCCTCTGGTCGCCAGAAGAAAAACGCCAATACATCTAAATAAAAAACTTGTTACTAAGCAGTATAATGCACTAACGAATTACATCTCATAATTCATATAAAATAATGAAGTCTAACTCTTATTTATGCAACACAGTGGAGCTCCCTATCATAGCATCCCACTTGTTTATATATACTTTTATAAAACATGATTAAATATATATTTCATTATATTACTTTCGCCTGTAAAATATAATTGGATGTGTATTTCCTTGTAATAATTTCACCTCAATACGGTGATAAGGTACTAAAATATCAGAAATTATGTAATAAACATTATTTATTATTTCATATTTATTTTTTTCTATGAGAGCTCGTTTATCAAGTTTACTTTACAAACAGTGTCAACAGTAACATTAGATTTATATAAGGAAAAAGATAATAATAATAATAATAAAAAATTTGGTTTGTCATATAACAAACACACACAATCAGGTATCCAATTGCCAATCCATGCTGTGCTGATATATTATCCTTAATTCAGTGCTATAAATGGCTATGCTCATCTTAAAATTAATAATAATTTCTTCCAAAAAATTCAGAAGAAAGTTGGAATATATAAGAAACGTAGAGGTTAACATCCCAGGAAGCACACTAGATCCATATCTAAATTGAGGCCTCTTGGTGATAATGTTCCTAATTCGTGGATCCAGTATGTCTCCCTCTGTGACAATTTTCTTTCCCTATTTCCCCCCCTCCAATGAGGCAACACTCGCTCTATACCCATACATCGCAGCCGTTTCAAAGAAAAAAGGGGGCAATTGTTACAATGGAGGGGAACAGAATGAGTATCCAATTTCTTTTTGATATTGTTAATATGTTCTAACAACCTTACTTTAAGACATCTTTTTGTACGACCCACGTATTGGCTGCCACATGGACATTGGAGTAAATACACCACGAAGTCCGAGCGGCAACCAATACCTGTCCGTATAGGATAAGGGCGATGATGACAAGAGCTGAGAAAAGTAGTGGCCTGACTCGTATTGACCTGATAACATGCTTTACATGATTGACACCCTTTAAAACCGTTGGTCTGGATCTGGGTATTAGTACTGTTCTTTCTTTTTAAGGCATAGCTGGGGGCTAAGATGTTTTTAAGATTTTTTCTTCTTTTATACACTATATTTGGTTTAGTCAATAGGAGGCTCCCCCAGGGGGTCTTCCAAAAGAATAGGCCAATATTTTTGTAAACTTTTTCTAATTTTTTGATGATCACTATTGAATTGGGTGAAAAAAGCTTGTTGAAAGTTACCTCTTTTATTATCCCATTTTTTTGGATTCTCAATTAATAGTTCATTTCTATTAATTTTAGATATGTCATGTATCTCTCTTTTAATTCTTTTGTGACCATAACCTTTATGTATCAATTTGCCAGCTATATGTTGCGACTGAATATGGAAATCTTTAGTATGGGAACAGTTACGTCGAACTCTCATCAATTGTCCTCTGGCTATGCCTTTAAGCCAGGGTTGATGATGGCAACTTTGTTGGTGGACGTAACTGTTCCCATCTGTGGGTTTAAAGAAACATTTTGTTTTCATTTCATTTCCTTCACCCAAAAGGGTCAAATCCAAGAAATTGATCTCTTTATGATTCCATATTGGTGACAATTTTAAATTGTAATTGTTCTGGTTAAGATGTTGAACAAAGGACATAAACTGAGACTCCGACCCTTTCCAGACTATGATCACATCATCGATGTAGCGATGCCACAGGACCAGGTTCTCCACCCAGTCATGCCCCAACCACACACAGAGGTCTTCCCATCTGCGCATGTAAATGTTGGCATAACTGGGGGGCGAACCTGGTCCCCATGGAAGTGCCCACCAACTGTAAATAAAAAGAGTCATTAAAAAAGAAATAATTATGCTCCAATATGAATCTTACTCCTGTAATAATGAAAGATCTTAGATCCTGTGTAATAGTTCTGTCTTGATTTAGGAAGAATGTAATAGCTTCCAAACCCAAATCATGGTTAATTATTGTATAGAGCGAGGTCACATCTAGTGTGGCCCAGCTATAACCATAACACCATTCCAGATTTTCAATTTCTTGCAAGAAAGATTTTGTATCTTTTGTATATGATGTCGCTTGTTGAGCATATTTCTGCAAATGAAAGTCCAAAAAGGCCGATAGGTTTGCAGTTACTGAATCAATGCCACTGATTATGGGCCGTCCAGGTGGAGTCTGTATATTTTTATGTATCTTTGGGATAAAATAAAAAATCGGAATTACAAGGTGTTCATTCCACAAAAATTCAAAATTCTTATTTGAGATTGTATCTCTACTTCTCGCCCCATCCAAAAAATCTTTAAGTTCTTTATTAAATAATAGAGTTGGATCTTTTTTTAATTTTTTATATGTTATTCCATCAGATAGAATGTTGGCAGCTTCTTGTTGATAATATTGGGATGTCATAATGACAATAGCCCCCCCCCCCCTTATCTGCCTCTTTAATTACTATATCCTCCCTAGAGGTTAGATTTTTTAAGGCCAATTTCTCGCCCTTTGTTAGATTTGATATACTTCCCTTATTCTTAGATTTATTTAATTTGGTCCATTTTTTAAAATCTTTTTCAACCAGATTTTCAAAAGTCTCCAAATGGGCCCCTTTACTTTGGACTGGAAAACAAATTGATTTGGGTCTTCACTACCCTTTGGTTTTCTGGATCACTTCCCTCCATTGGATTTGGGAATCTTAAAAAATGTCTTTTAATTGTCATAGATCTCACAAACTTCTTTAAATCAATTTACAATTGAAAATCACCCGCCCCTTCGCTTGGGGCAAATTTCATACCCTTCTCCAATAGATTTAGTTCCTGTGTTGTTAATATTGTACCTGATAAATTGACAATTCCCCTTTTAGTTTCATTCTCATGCATACTCCAATGAACTTTAAGGGTTAGCCCTATTTAAAGCAGTATGTTTGAAACTGTTTGTTAGATTGATTTTTTGATGCATGAATCTTAATCATTGTTTTATTATCTGGTCCCTGAGGAAGTTCTTGCATAGAACGAAACGCGTAGGACCTGTGGACTTTTTATTCTATTTTTTTATTCTCATATTGAATCAATTTGTTATTTTGTATTGTATTTGATTTTATTCATCAATTAAAACCGTTTTTGGGAGCTGTTTGGTGAGGCTGGATACTTGCTATGTCCTAGCAACCGGGCACCTTGCGGTCATTATCTAAGGAGACCTTCTATTCCAACCCCCATCTTTACTGTGGAGAGGCACCTTTGATATGCTCTAAAAACGCTTGGAATTTGTGAGTGTATTGTCACACCTTACAACTTGATTTGGTTTCAAACAATATTGCACTACGTTTTCTATCTTTCATTATAGGCATTTCAGCGACATCCCAAAACCCTATCTTCTGATATATCTATATTATATGGTTACCAACTGGGAGGCAACCGTGGGATGCTGTTTGTACCTATAAGTTAAGTTATTTTAATATATTTGTGTTTGCATTAACCTTTTACTTTTGGTAGTTTGCAATTGTTTTTCTTATACTATAACTGGACATGGGCTGAATAAGTTTAGCTACATAACTCTATTGCTGGCTTGTCATCAATGGCTCTAGATTGAAAGAGCATAAATACTGCAAGTAAGCAGCGGAATTCAGTCAGCAGCCTCTTTTATGAAGACTGTGCAGAGTTCTAGAATAATATTCCAGGTTCTAGAATATCGGTAATCTAATTGAAGGGAGGGCCTGTTAATTGAAGACAAATGTCATGCAAGCAATTTATGGCAACTTACACGGTAGTGAATTTTGAGTCTAGAGTCTAATACGCTGTCTGGGCCATTCTAAGACCTATGTTCTAATACTTATACCAATAGAATATTGCCTAGAATAATCAGGGTTAGGCAACCTTTGGCACTCCACCTCCCATAAAACATTAAAGGGAAATATAATCTGCACCATCTGGAGTGCCAAAGGTTGTCTACCTTTGGCCTAGATCCTAGTGCTTTTCTGGTTAATGTTTTTGTTGACTAACATTTGAATGTCCTTGTAAACTTGGAAAGTCTCCCACACTAACATAGTGTGAAATAGTAAATACCTCACACCGCTCCAGAAAATGAGATCTACATCCAAAGTAATTTTCAAACCTATCTTTCATACAAAACACCCTTCATCTCTGAAGCCACAAGCTTGCCAAGCAATAATGGAATTATCACAACATGCCATATTTTTCACTGTATTTTAAAAACAATAATTATAACCATGTCTCAAGTAGTCAGCATGAAAACCTCTCACAGCCCTACTTTGTACAGATTATATTTTGATGTCTTAAAACCGTATTTTTTTTGTTTGTATTCAAGTCAATTTCAGTAATTTCAGTTTTGTAGTCCTTCCTGTCTGGATTAAGGAATTAATGGATCTTGGAAAGATGCTCATGTTGGACCTAGTTCCAGAATTTTAATCTATAATAACACAATAGACAGACAGATTGACATACCGATTTATATGTACATAAATATATGTGGGGTTTGTGTGCCCGAATGTAACCACATGCATGTGATTGTTTGTCAGTGGAAGGGGTGTATGCTTTCATGGAAGGGATAAATATAAGTAATTGTTTGAGGGTTGGTTTACACACAGACTATTTACTGCAATAATGTATGTATAACAGGTAGGGCTGCTGTCTGCTTGGTGCCAGTTCTTTAAAATTAACAGTAATTCAAATATCCACCTCTATAATACATGGCAGGTACACACATTTCTATAAACACACAAAATGACGCACATACAGATACAGTGGACATACAATGATACACACACTCACAGTATACACTGACACACAAACACACTCAGATACAGTATGCACATCCTGTTATGCACATACTTAGACAATCACACACTTTTATACACACTAATATACACACACTCATTCAGACAGTATACACACACACTGCTGCACATAGCCAGCGATACACGTGCAGTTAGACATAGTACACAAATTGTAAGCAGTTAATTAGTGATTTAGAAAAATTTTCCCCTTGCAAACGTTTTCTTTTACCCTAATTATGTCACTCCCTCAGATGTTACCAACAGACATGGGTGGGATGGAGCTGGTTCTCCAATATCCTCTATTCCATCCACCTATATCTTTTCAAGAATGGCCTAGAAAATATAGAATTTTCCTGTCAGTCTTAGGAGTTCTTTCTAGTAATAGTGAATTATTAGGGGTGGGTATTGGCCACCATGGTGAGCAGTCGCATGGATAGAGGGCCATGGTGAGCCATAGTGAGCAGTCGCATGCACAGAGGGCTCCTCCCCTAAATCACCCTAATCTCTGTATAACTATGATACTGTGTTGCAAGTGTCTTTTGCTCTTACTGTGTCTGGGACATCTTGGATCCTATCTTCATGGGCATGAGCTAACTCTGCCTGTGCAGGCCAGTATGGCGTAGCTGACCAAATGCTGCATCGACTGGTAGTAATATTCAACCACTTTTAGGCAAAATTTTGGACAACACTGCCTCATCAATAGGAGGGAGAATGAACAAGCGTGATTGTGTGAGCCTTATCCGGGCAAAAAGTACACATACTTGCCAGTGCCTTCCAACATCGGCCGGCCTAGGTGAAGACCGGGTACATCGACCACATAGGCTTTAGCCCTCTCCTGCAAGGGAAGTGCTTGGACTCTTCAAGCACCCAAGCCCATGACAAACAGATGCTGGCCCATGACAAA
Source organism: Pelobates fuscus (assembly GCF_036172605.1). Taxonomy (NCBI): domain Eukaryota; kingdom Metazoa; phylum Chordata; class Amphibia; order Anura; family Pelobatidae; genus Pelobates; species Pelobates fuscus. The sequence continues at coordinate 341,506,068 of NC_086317.1, read as the reverse complement.
CAGATGCTGGCCTTCAAACAGACCTGGGGCTAGAGTGTTGTCCTACTATTCTCCCATCTTGCCACACCCTACAATTACCATCTTACATTCCCTACGTGGGCATTGGCTGACACCGAACTTACTCTCTTGTCTCCTTACATCTTGGGTGTAACTCCTGCATTAGTACAATACACTTCCCATTTATATGCATCTTTTATGACAAAAATAATAAATCTCTGCCTTTGTTGGTGGGTCCAGATATTGGAACCTCTCAAAGCTGCCAGAAATACACCTAGAATGGACTCTCCAGAAGTGTCCTGGGGCTTAACCCCTATTAAGGAAACAAAGAAAGAAGATTACTTAGACCATCTGGATCTTTTATGCCCTTCATTATCAGTGTTCAATAGTTTTGTGCAATGCAGTAACATGATAGTGTGTGGGGATTCAGTGGTTTACCCATCTTGTACTTCTAGCTTGTTACTCATATATAGCTTGTTATGCATTACTATTTAGAATAGCTATACTGTCAGTCTGTATAGCCTGCTTTAATTACTATTCATGAAAATCCATCTACAGATGGATTTTTCCTGAGCATGTTTCTGATACCAAAACATTGTGCGGTTTTATCATATGCCATGGTATTATTTTCAGATGCTTGCATAAGCTTGTTCTTGCTGTTGTGGCATTACAAGCACATTTGTAACTCTAAGCATAGCAAAATAAAGATTGACCAAATAAAGAAATAAATAAAATGAGCTGAAAAACACATTTTTTAAATTTAAGATAAAATAAGCAATTCTGTCCAAATTTAGCCTACATTGGAAGATGGTTGTCAACTAAATACATATCATTTCATTAGCCCAATAATGTTTCTCAGAGTTATCAAGTAAATAAAGTGTGCAAGTTGGATGCCCAAAATGTCATGGCTGCATTGTTTTTTGTTTTTTTTAACCTCCCAACTCCACTTCATCTAATTTCCCCCATAGTTACCCCCATATACCCCTAGGCCCCCCATTATTAACTGTTTTTTAGTCTTTATTTTGCACCACCGTCTTTGTGTGGTTAGATGAAGGCAATGTAGGAGACGTCATCTGCCCACACTAGATAGCGCTGTAAAATTCATGTGTATACCCAGTTAAACACTGGGGCATTGGTTATTGTCCGAAATTCAGACAGGAATTTTGTACATTCATTCGCGAGAAAGACGAATGAATGAATAGAAATGTCAGATGAACAAACAAACACGAATATCGGTGTTTGCTTGTTTGTTCATTTAGTTTATTACATGGAAAGAGCTACTGGTGCACAGCTCTCTACTTATAATATGTAAAGATAGAATCGGCAGGGAGCTGTGCTCCCTGCCACATCCTAAGCCCCCCATGTCCTCCCTTACTCTATGGGGGTCTATATGAACCCATATTAGCATTAGGGAGATTGAAATCTCCCGAATGCCCCTGCTCGCTATGCTGAGAGTAGGGGCATGTCTACTAAACAGTGAGCAGCCTGTGTCTGCTCACTGTTAAAAAAAAAAAAAGCCCCACCCCCTCTAATAAGTGGCCCTCATGGTGGGGAATCAATTAACTAGTTTGGGGGACATAGTGTCCCCCCCCCCCCCGAACCCGCACCTGAGCCACGGGTGAGGGGTCCTAAATGACAATAAGGGGGGGGACCTAGTGCCCCCCTGGCCCCACCCATGAGCGGCGAGTGGGGGCCCTAAATTATAACAAGGGAGGGGAAGACATATTGTCCTCCCCCGAGCCCCCACCCATTAGCAGCGGGTGGGGGCCCTAAATGAAAATAGGGAGGATCTATTGTCCTCCCCCTGGCCCCCATCCATGAGCGGTGGGTTGGGGCCCTAAATTGCAATAAGGGGGGGGGGGATCTATTGTCCTCATCCCTGGCCACCACCCATGAGCGACGGGTGGGGCTAAATGTAAAAAATACACCCTTAGTCGGTACCCAAGTAAAATTAAATAAAGCCCTACCTACCTCCCACTGGCTGCTCACTGTTTAGTAAACATGTCCCTACTTACAGTATAGCGAGTAGGGGCAGAAGGGAGATTTTATTCTCCCTTAATTACTAATACTAAGTAATCTTTACTTAGTATTAGTAAATTTGTCTGAAAGACCAATTTAGGTTTTTCAGCCTTTTAATAGATAGCTCCCTAATACCGTGGGGATTAGGGAGCTATCTTCTCGCGGCACGAATAGGATCGAAATTTCATTCATTTGAATGAAATTTCGTACTGAACAAAAAGTCCAGAATTGCATCCTAACATGAATGGACAACCTATAGTCATTCTGTTAGGTTGAAATGTATTAATTATTAATTATGAATATTATTTATTAAAACAGTAATAAAAGTCTTACATTGAAGTAACTGGAATGCCACAGTTCAATAGCATAAGCACAACATGTTTCAACGCTCCTTTGCGTCTTCCTCAGGTACATTACCCCAAAATATGATGTTATGTCCAGTATAATATTTATTTTACTTATGTAGTTTTTTTTGCACAAAGAACACAAAAGAACTCCCCTGGGGGCACCTCCATATACAGTGCAGTAAGATACCAGTCCCTGTGCTGTTTAACTGCAATTTTTCACTTTTTCATTACTTATTGTTCCTGTTGATGATTTAGTATATGAGGCTGTATATATAATACAGACTGTATATATAAGAGAATGAAAAACTTTTATATACAATGTTTTAAGTAATTGGTTTAATAAATGTGTACGTAGAATTATAGTTCTACATTGAAATACAGTATTATGTGCTGTATTATGTGTTCTTTGTGCTTTTTTGGTTAGTCACCCATTCTTCTAGTGGAGTTTGTTTTCCCACAAGTAGCATCTCTCCTTTTTATACTTACTTTATATTTATTTTCATGAAGTAATGTATTAATCAATTTATTAAATATTTTATTAGTATATACATAATCTTAATATTATTGTCTTTGTCGTTTTCCTTTTATATATACATTTATTTATTTTTTGCCTCTCTTCCTGGTGAAGAGATTGCTCTTGTTAGGAGCAAATGAGTCACACCCCTTCAGACAGTCAAAGAATATGATCCAAATACAATAATGGACAATAGCCTCTCCCCATGATTAAAATTTACTTAGATCTATCTTTTGTATTTCACCTGGGGGGAAAAAAACGAGAAGAAATCAAAGTGTCTTAATATGTCCAAGGTCAGTGTCAATCTAGATGGAGTCCAGCATATTGTATTAAGTTTGAATATTTTGATTCTGTACACTGGGAGAACAGCAAAAAAAGAACAACTACACCAATATCCATTAAGTACATGTCAGAGTGTTTCTGATTGACATGGAACTTTTCATGGTGACATGATACATCTACATACACATTTCATTTATTTTAATGTTGCTGTAAAAATACAAATACAATGCATGTGTTGTATAGTCTTTGAAAATCACAAGTAGATATTTTAATATTCTGAATTTCATGGAAATTGTTTTATATTTTGTTTCTGCTCAGATAACAGATATGAAGGAGAAATTGAAGTTATCAAAAAAAATTTGGTCTTCCTTACCACATAGCATTTGTAAAGAAAAGAGATTGACTGGCCGATTACGGGATGAAGAAGAATGCTGGAATGGACACAGTAAAGCACGGTAACTTATTTAATATCCTATTTTCTGTTCAATACTCTTATCCTTTGTAAGATTTAATGGATATCTTGGAATTTCATATATCACAGAAGTGTGTACCTTTTATTATCTGCGAAAAAAAAATGTGTAAGTCAATTAGATATTGATCCTCGTAACTTTTTGCTTCAGACAAATTTCCTCTATATGATCATTTCTGGAAAAAAACTATTTGGCTAGACCAAAAGGCAAGAAAATGTGAATATGATTGATATATTTTGCAGTACACTGATAGGTGCATTTTCCTGTATTTGGTTCACAGATCAAGTGAGGAGAAGTAACCATTAGAGGGGAAAACAGGAGGTGTAGTAAAAAAAAATGTTAATTTATTAAATATATGATATATAAATATACTTTTGGATTGTATTTTTTTTTACTGCTCCTCCTTTCCCCCCTCTATTGGTCACTTCTTACTTGATCTGTGAATAAAATCAACATTTAGCGATTGTCCTTTATGCATCAACCATCTCTTTTTCCTACGGCCATCTCTTTTTCTTTTCTTTTTTTTCTGCCAAGCTGAATTGACATTCGGGAGGAATTCAAGAGTCCCAAAAAAATTTCACTAAAAAAAGAATGTAAACACTGCCTTTTCACAGAAAAGGCAGAAAATGCAGCATTTATAGTGCAAAGATAAATGCTCTTTGCTCCAAAATCTCTACCATTAAGCTGTAGATGTTCTGGTGTGTCTAGGGTGTCCCTTCAACTTCAGTCATCATCATTACTCACACAATCTCAAGAATGGTACTCCAAGATGGTGAGGTTAATGAAAAACAAAAACGACATTTGTCATTAACATGTTGTGTCCCAAATCATCATTACTAAGCGTGTATATTCCTTTACAGCAATAATGTTAAAATATTGTTTATTTTCAAAATATTTAGTTACAAACTTACACAATTTTCTCTATAAATGAAAAAAGGTAAATAAACTAGAGTAAAAAATAAAGTGAAAAAAATGTTGCCAAAAAAGAAGCACGATTGGTGCGAAATGTGTCTTGAGAGGAGTTACCCACCAGGGGAGACAGAGTGTCAGGATCGGGACAGGGATCCAACACGCAGAGTACAAACAGTAGCCAGATACGTATACCGGACCTTAGAATGGCCGGACTAACGTAAGTAGTACAGTATAGAATGGTCAAAGACAAGCCGAGGTCGAGGGTAACAGAAGACAGGTAAGCGAGAGACAAGCCGAATCAAGGGTAACAGAGATAAGCAGAGTAAGGTAAACAAGCCGGGTCAAAACCAAAAGGGATAATAGAATACACAAGCACTGAGTGACTAGAACAAGCTAGAACCACGACAGGGCAATGAGCTAATGAAAGAAGCTCTCTTAAATACCCTGTTCAGAGCAGTAACCACGCCTCCGAGGCGTCCTGATTGGTCCTGCAGCAATTGAGTGACAGGTCGTTCCGGAGGAGTGTCCTGATGACAACTTCCTGCCTAGATGCTGTAAAAGGCAGTCACTCCCTCGCGGCCGGCCTTGCATGACCGGATAGACCGTGGGGAAGGGAGCCATCAGGCCGTCTGGATGGAGGAACAGCTAAGTCTCTACCTCTTTCGGAGGTAGAGACCACAGGTACCCCGACACAGAGACCATATTCATTAGCCCTGTGGCTGGATGTTAAATCTAAAAGCACTCCATACTTTTATAATTATTATTATTATTTACCTCTCCCAAATGCCTTAATGTTTATAACTTGGTTTTAAGCATTTCAAGTTGTTTATTCATTTGACATGCTAGTCTAGAATAATAAAGTGGATTACTTTTATGAAACCTGTTTTTCTGCACCTCTTCTTTGTGGTTCCCCATGTTTATAAGTGCTTATACACTACGCTGTTCCCAGTAGAACATCTCACAGCCCTGGGGAAAACTCCATAAACTAAGTATCCTGGATGGCATGTGGTCATCTTTACAGAGAATAACACCTTATTTCCGGTCACTGTTTTATTGAGCCAAATCGGGGTGCTCTGTGTGCTAAGTTACTAGCATTACCATAAGCAAAGATCTCACACCACACACGTGTTCCTTGGACAATTTTTATACTAAAACGGTTTATTTGTATCTATTCACCTGCTTACACATTGTATATATGGGATTTATATGTTTTCTCTAATGTATGGCTATCAATCAACATTAATACTTTTTATTTAAAATTTAGATATTTTATGTTTACTGTAAGCACTTTACCATATTGTTTGTCATTGGTTTGATGTGCACTATTATTTGAGCATTTTCTTTGTTTCATGTACACTGCTACATCCTCAGGGTTGGAAACAGTAGATAAGTATAAGTATTTGTATATGAGCGTACCTCAATTTATTTTTGGTATTTGTGGTTATTTTGACTGATGTGAGATGGATAAATCATAGGAGAGTTTTGCAGTTCACAGTGTGTTCACAATTACATTTTGAGCACCTACACATATTACACTTGTTTTGGTTTTAACAGGACTCAAATACATGTACCCTTTGTTCAATTAGCCATTCTTCTTAATAGAGAGTTCATGTAAAACAAGATTTCATGCATGTTGACTTTGTGCTGGACTGCTGAAGAAAACTGTAGATTTGTACATTGACCTCTTGTTCACTGTCACTTTGGAGCAATTTAAATATTTTTTTTTTCTATTTCTGTTTTTCTTTTGCAGCTAAGTAGAACTGATATGCTAATATATGTGAAATTAAGCATAATTTTAGAGTTTTGCGAATGTAAAATAGATGGATTGTACAGCACTTAACATAATGCTATCGCTAAGCCTAAAAATGCCACATTTTGTATTTTTAAAATATGCTTAATACAAGTTTAGGTAACTCACATTCTAAATATGCAAGAGATTTTTTTTAAATGTAGATGTAAGTAAATGATTATTCTGGAATGTCTGTAGGATGGTTATCTTTAGACTTGTGCATGGAAAAAAATAGTTTTAGGGGATCAAGGTTTCGTCCATGTAGTGTTTTAGTTTAGATGATTTTTTTTCAATGTGATCGTTTCAAGAAAGTAGGGGAGTAAAAATTAGTAGCAGTAAGAAATCTATTTAATTTATTATATATTTGTTAATTATATAATATATATCGATTTTTTTTTTTTACTGCTCTTTTTTTTCCATTTGTTGATCACTTTTCACTTGATATGTGAATAGAATGAACATTTAGTAACTGCCCCCTAACTATCAATATTTTTTTTTTTTTTTTGCCACCACAAACAGAACTCTGAATTATGAAACGAAATAAATGGCTTGTTCATTCCTAGTTTTCTTTTTTTGATTTGTCAATATGGCAATTTGGACAAATCACAGATCGACCAAAATTTAACCAGAAATCAATATTAAAGTGGCATTGTCATGGCTGCATCCCTTTTTTTTTTTTTAAACCCTCCCGACCCCACTAACTCTAATTGCCCCCCTTATTCACGCCCACTTGCCCCTAAGCCACATATATTAACTCTTTTTTATTCATTACTTTGTGGGGCATCTATTAACTAGCTGGGGGGACATAGTGTCCCCCTCGAGGCCCCACCCATGCTATTGGGGACTATTCAACTAAATGGGGGACATAGGGTCCCCCTTGGCCACCACCAATGAGCGGCGGGTAGGGACCCTAAATGACAATAAGGGGGGGCCCTTTTGTCCTCCCCCCGGCCCACACTCATGAGCAGTGGGTGGGTGCCATAGAAGACAATGGGGGGACCTATTGTTCCCCCTCTGCCTCCTCCCATGAATGGCAGGTGGGGGCCCTAAATGACAATAATGGGGGGGACCTAGTGCCTCCCCGGCCCACCCATGAGCGTTGGGTCAATAAATGACAATAGGGGGGACATAGTATCCCCCCCGGACCTCACCCATGAGCAGTAGGTCGGGGCCTTAAAAGACAATGGGGGGGACCTATTGTTCCCCCCTCACCCTAAAAATAGTGGGGGGGACAATAAAACTAAATATCTGTCAATAAAAAAATAATTACCATTTGATGTCTTCTTTTTTCTAAAACCTTCTTTTTTTCAACCCCAAAAAAGGCCAAATTAAAATCCATTAAGCCTGATGAACTTATAAAATAAAAAAGGACACAAGAGCAAAAAAAAAAAACATGCCCCCCCCAAAAGATCCAGACGCTTAAAAAAATAATCCATCTTCACCCACCAGGGGCACCACACAGACTGAGCTCCGCAGGGCGGGGAAAGGCTTATAAAGCCTTCCCACGCCCTGCAATTTGACTCACAGTGCTCTGATTGGTTGGTTTAAGCAAACCAATAAGAGTGCTCTGACAGGTAAATCGTGAGCCTTATTGGTAACCTGTAAGAGTCACTATTTACCTATCTTGGTTGGTAACCTGTAAGAGTCACTATTTACTCTTATTGGTTGGCTAAAGCCAATCAATCAGAGTGTTCTGAGTCAAATTTCAGGGCGTAGGAAGACTTTATAAGACTTTCCCTGCCCTGTGGAGCTCAATCTGTGCGGTGCCCTCGCTGGGTGAAGATGGATTAAGAGTCGGAATTATTTTTTTTTCAGCGGGGGGGGGTATTTTTTTTTTCACTCTGGTCTTTTTTATTTTTTATAAGTTCGTCCATAGGGCTTTTTTTTTTTTTTTTAACAACAGTGAGCAGACACTGGCTGCTCACTTTTTACTAGATATGCCCCTACTCGCCATATAGCAAGTAGGGGCAGATTAATTATTAATGTTAAGTAATCTTAGTATTAGTAAAGTTGTCTGAAAGACCAATTTTGGTCTTTCAGCCTTTTGGTAGATAGCTCCCTGATACCGTGGGAATTAGGGAGCTATCTACTAAGCGGCTGTAACAAGTAATTCATTCTAATGAAATTTCGAATTGAACTAAAAGTACCGAATGTCGTCCTAAAATGAATGAACAAACTGTTCTCATTCTGTTAGGATCAAATTCGGTAGTTTGGGAAAAGTGAAAGCAGGCATCGCGAAATTATGGAGGAAAGGGTGAGTATTGTGGGAAAAGTTTTCTGACCCACAGAAAGTGGGTCAGAGCGGGTCAAGAGAAGGAAAAATACATAAGACAAAGTAGTATCTACTTTGTCTTATGTTTTAAAGAAAACTAGAGCAGACAGGAAAAAAGGACAGATCCTGAGAGAGGGAGAGAAGAGGAAGTGATTAGGAAGAGTTATGTTTGGCATGACAGTGCCGCTTTAATTTGAAACCAAATACACACGTCTAATAATCTTCTAAAAGCTATAAATGTAGTGACCCATATCTGTTTTATATCCAAAACAGTATATTGTGAATAACAATCACAGCTTTGTGGATAATATTGTGTTTAAACTTACATATTTTTATAAATCTTTAACATATTTTCACATACCAAAGCAAAACTATGTAACGCTTAACAGTTCTTAGAATCTAACTTAAAGGGACACTATAGTCACCAAAACAACCTCAGCTTAATAAAACATGTTTGCTGTATATATCATGCCCCTGCAGTCTCACTGCTCAATTCTCTGCCATTTAGGAGTTAAATTACTTTTTTTATGAACCCGATTCACACCTGCATGTGACTTGCACAGCCTTCATAAATACTTCCTGTAAAGAGTCATCTAATGTTTATTCCTTTATTACAAATTCTGTTTAATTTAGATTTTCTTATCCCTTGCTATGTTAATAGCTTGCTAGACCCTGCAAGAGCCTCTTGTATGTGATTAAAGTTCAAATTACAGAGAAAGAGATACAATTATTTAAAGTAAATTACATCTGATTGAAAGTTAAACCAGTTTTTTCCATGCAGACATGCAGGCTGTGTCAATCAGAGCCATGGGAGGTGTGGCAATAGCTGCATAAACAGAAACAAAGTTATTTAACTCCTAAATGGCAGTGAATTGAGCAGTGAAACATGAGAGGCATGATCTATACACTAAAACTGCTTCATTAACCCCTTAAGGACATATGACATGTCTGACATGTCATGATTCCCTTTTATTCCAGAAGTTTGGTCCTTAAGGGGTTAAGCTAAAGTTGTTTAGGTGACTATAGTGTCCCTTTAAAATGTGTAAAAACTCTATCACAAACACAAACTTTTAAAGCTATGTATATATTTTTTTACCTTGCTTAGTATATCAATAGATTTACCCTCTTAAAGGGAAGGTCTAGGATATCCAATGTATATTTTTAATACTTTTGAATAATTTAGTTGGGGAAAAAATTGCATTTACTAGTTTTCAAAAAGTTAATTTCCTAACTGCCTAAAATCATAACTTTTCTTAGTCAATTAACTTTCTTTCTGCAGTTTATATGGGCAGTCTCCAATCAAATATTTCTAATAGAGAAGGTATTATGAACACTTACATAAATATCTGTTTTGTGAATAGCAAGCACATTTTAAAGCTATATAAGCATACAGGAAAATAGATATTTCACAAATTGTTCAAACATTTTTAGATGAGCTACTGGTAGGGGACCAAGCTCATTTTTAGGGAATTAACATAACTTCAGTTCTGTGCAGAGAAATTAACTCTTGCAAGTCCTAAAACAAACTAAACATTCCACAGATGATGAGAGTAAGATAAGTAGCAAAAGGGCATTAAATTTCAGGAAGTGTATAGCGAGACAGTGTGATTGACAGCCAAGGAAGTGTGGCTTGGGCTACAGAATAAAGTAATTTAGAATTGACTGGTGAAACTGCAAGGACATGAACGATGCACCAAAACCATATAATTACCCAGGAGTATTGTTGATGTGTAGGCTGACCCTTCAATACTTTATTTAGAAATTGAACTCATTAAGATTACATGGCAAATTAGTTACACTGCGCTTGTTTAGCCCCATATGCCCGGTTATGCTGAGGAAAATATTTTATAATTTATTTAAAATGTCATACATGTGAATGAAATTTAGGTTTTAATGTTTTCATATTTTATCTGTATGTGATCTGTATCTTTGACCTAACATTCTACACTTAGAGATAATTAGTGTTCCATCTTGTAAGGAGCTCATCTCACAGAAAAAAATATATACCCTTAGCTGCAGAGGCCATAGATGGCAGACCAATTTGGTTTATAAAATAACATATCTATACCTATTTCCAAAGATCCATTGTCTGGTCAAAACTTTGCTGTTTTGGACACCTGGGACCTTTTTCTCTCTCTCGGATTTACGTTTGTGTGAGGATTGTGCCAGACTCAATTGTTTTGTTCTATTGGATGAGTGCAGATCCTTTTATGTTTGTTTGTCTATCTATACCTATTTCCATGACTGTAGCAGCTTTGCATAAGTTAATTATGATACTGCAATTGATTTATTCTCCTATGTTTCTGGTGGTATCGGGCTACCCTTGGTTACCCAAACACAATCCCTTAATTTATTGTTTAACAGGGGAGGTTGGTTCTTGGTCTTCTTCGTGTCACAAAACCTCTTTGCCTAATATCAAACTTGTGATTTCTATAACATATCTAACATTACCCCTCTGCCTACTGATATTACTCTGTAATACAGGGACTTTAAAGATGTTTTTCCTAAAATAGGGGGACAGAGGAAGATGACTGTGTTAAAGTCTATTTAGATTATAATCTCATTCAATCTCCCGATTAACAAATACATAATGTACAAGTCAGACAAACTCTAAAGAAACTGTTGGAGAATGGTTTGATCTGAAAATTAGAGCAATGTCTTTTTGATCAGGACCAGATACAAATCTTGGGATATGTGATAAGACGTTCATAGGTTAATCCAACTACTATAGATTATTTATTAAGGATTCCCTAACACCTAAAGAGGTGTTTCGACTTGATGGTATTCCTCTTGACATTATCTCAAATAGGGGTGCTCGGTTTATATCCAAATTCTGAAAAGAGTTATGTTCTGAGCTTGGAATTCTATTAAAAGTTTCATTTTCCTATTATCCACAGACAAATGGAGCAGCTGAAAGTTCAAATCAAGCTTTAGAACAATATCTCAGATGTTTTATAAATGACCATCAAGATGACTGGTTAGGTCTGCTCCTATGTGCGAAATTTTCTCCAAACAATACCAAGCACGACTCTATGGAGCATAGTCTTTTCTTTATTACACATGGATACCATCTTACCGTGTTGTCAGATGATTTTCCCTTAATTGGTATGCATGCTTTGGATCAAAATCTGCAGGAACTATATAATATATAATAGAAAGGGTACATCTCATCCTGGCTAAATTTATCGCTAAAGAATGTAAATTCACTAAAAGTCACAGAAGAGCCGCTACTGACTATCATGCTGATGACCTTTTATGGCTGAGTACCCGGAATGTGAGATTGAAAGTTCCATCTATGAAGTTTGCTCCCAGAAACATCAGTCCCTTTAAGGTTATCCATTAGCTTAATCCAGTATCGCCCAAACTCAAATTACCTCCTTCTATGCGTATGCCAAATGTCTTTCATGTCTCTATACTGAAACCATTTATATGCAATAGGTTTAATAGGCTCGCTGCTTCCCTTACTTCTGTTGTAGTGGAGGATTAGGAGGAATTTGAGAGACAGTCTATATTATTGACTCTAGAATGTCCAGAGTCAATCACTAATATCATGTCCATTATCTTGGCTATGGTCCAGAAGAACTAACCTGGATTAATGCTAATGACGTTCAATATTCCTGTTTGGTTCATGGTTTCCATGCCCTGTGGGCGGTCCCGTAAGGGTGGTAATGTAAGGAGTTCCTTGGTTACCTTAGTGTTCTGATCTGCCAGACAGCATTTTCACAGTCCCTGATGGTTCCTCTACTATATATGTCACCGACCGCTATGTACAAGCCCCTTTTTATGATGTGGCGAGGCGTGCTGGATTCATAATATCACAGACAACAATACATGTCATATTCACCACTCCCTCACATTTTGGGGGCGTGCTTATCGCAATTACACCCCCAGCCTATAAAACAACAGATTTCCAAGTGCACAGTACCCTGTGTGGATTCTCCTTGACCCAATTTATACTGTTTTGAATTACTGATACTGTGTTACTAACCTGACTATCCACTTGACCATTCTGTATTCTGACCTGGCTTAGTCTTTCCAGGGGTGGATAGGCCACTAAGTTTAAATTCAATGTGTTTTTTTAACAACATGCATGGATATTACAAATAAGGAAATCATTCAATCATTCTACTTTCAGCGATTTCTGCCAATGATGTGCTATTATTTTTAACTAAATCTGCATCAGGACTTCTGGACAGATATGGCCAAATATCATAAAAAAAAAAAAAAAAAATACTCCGGCATTGCCAGTTGGACTACCAGATCACACAATACAACAATTGTACGTAATTGGCATACAACTTTAATTACGTATCAAGGTATCAAATTAACCAGATCTAGCAATCTTTTAATGCAAAGAAACCATACAGCCTTAATATATAAATTGGAAAATCCACTGGAAAAATGAGAGGGACTAGGGATGTGCATGGGCAAAAAATTTGGTTCGGTTCGGTTTGGAAATTCGGGTAAGTAAAAAAAATTAGGCGGTTCTGCACTTCAGAAATTCCAGACTTCAGCAATTCTGGAATTCGGCACTTTGGCAATTCGGTTTGGTTCGGCACTTCGGCGGTTCGGCACTTCGGGACTTTGGCAATTCGGACATTTGTAAGCATCCCTCTCTTGCCACCACAACTTAGGGTAGGGTTAGGTGCCCGGACTGCCACCACAACCACTGACCCATCTATAGGGCTCCCAGTGCCAGGAATTAGCTTATTGGTCTAGATTCCTGTCATCATTCACGTAATGTTCCTTCCCTCTCTTGGAAAATGCGTGCATACTACCTGATACAGAGAACCATCTTCTTTGGACCACCGTATTGCCCTTTTCACAGAGGAAGAATATGTACCTTGAAACACTTAAATTCTGTAAACACTATGCTCCAAACTTTAAGGGCTCATTTAACATTTTATCCCTAGCTCCTATACAAGCTCTCACTTCTATCACGTCTGTCTTAGATCTTACTAACTGGATTAAACATGGAGCTTCTTGTGTGATACCTCAGGAATAAAGTAATTCCTTGTTTTATGGGAGGAATTCTCCTTACTATCTAGAGAAATATTCACACATCTCAGACTTAAAAACTTTGTACAATTGAGACAATTAAAAGCCATCAACACACAGGCAATAACATTATCAACACTATCCATTATTAACATTATTAAAGCTTTCTGTTTGTTCCAATGCTTTCATTGCTTCAGGCGGCATTGAAAACTTTCTAGGTAAAACCTTTCCCCTCTTATTGGACACAAGTAATACAACAGACCAAACAATCCTCCAATAGCTTATCTCACTGGTAAGCATATTGTATTATTCTTATGATGTGGTAATTAGTACCTATAAGGTTATCACATATGTATGTGAATATACAGCCTTCACTTGTTGGAGATGTCAGGGTGAAGAGGGATCATTCAAACTTATATCCTGGAAATGCATAATTCTAAAACAGTTTTGGAGACCGCTAATCAAGGTCCTTATAGCAGTAGTGAATACTACTATTTCTTTCAAACCAGCTTCTTGCTACATATCATTCCAAACATAACATTTCTTAGGAATAAGACTGTGTCAATACACCTTCTGTTGGCAGCTAAACTCAGTATTGTGTATCACTGGAAAAAACTGAACCCCCTAATATAATAGAAGTTCTTCAACGGTTGGACACCACCAGCCTTTTCGATAAAAAGGCCTACAGGCTTAAGGGCAAGGAGAGTAAATATAACAAAGTTTAGAATAGATGCCTATTTTAATACTGGATGGTTATTCTCTTCCATTTCCAAGTTCCCCTTCCCTTCCTACCCCCAATACAATGTTTATATTCTTGTTGTTATACAAATATGTAAAACTTTAATAAAAATTATTTGAAAAAAAAAAAAAAAAAAAAATAGATGGCTTAAAACTAGGGATGCTTATGTAAGTTAATTAACATTCACCATACATAAATCTAGTTGAGAGCTTAAATAAATAATTACATGAATTTACAACAAAGCAATCTTACCTATCATATTTTACTAGCCCATGCTAGGTAAGGAGGTGCTGTTCTCATTTGCAGGATATGGTCCATTGCCACACAGGTATGCAAAGATTAGTGTTACGTCATAAACATTAATGCAGATTTAACACTTGAAGGCAGATTTTTCAACCTCTTTGCTTTTGATGTTTGACTTTCTTTCATATTCCAAATTTTCTTTACTTCATTTACTTGTTTTTCTTGTTTGCCCTTGTTTTGTTATATTTCACATGACGTTGGCCTAAGGGGTGCAGGTCAATGTTGATAGATGACTGGATGGTTAAATTCAAATATACTAGACATAAATGGTTAATAATATATATGAACAAATCAATAACCATTCATACACACTGTGTAAAGATCTTTTTGCCACTACCTACAAATGACTATCATAACAAACCACTATATAAATTCTGTTCTATGCCTAAATTTGTTGTATGCGCCATATGTTCAATATGTCAATCTGAGATTGTATACACTGACTTCATGCTATGCTTTAATTACTGGAAAGTCTGGTGGAATAGATTTGTACCATGTGTGTGTGTTTGACAGATGTTATTTTGTTAAAAAAAAGATTTCAATAAAAATTACACCAAAAAAAAAAAACCACTCTACTCAATCTTCTGAAAAAGTTCCGTCATTGACTCTTCCTTGTCATCTAGTCATGAAATTGAAACAAAACATACAAGACACACCGCTTCCAATGATTAGAGCAATGCCTTGACGTGCCACACTTTGTTCACAATGCACCTTGACCAAATGCCTGTACAATTATATATTCCTGCTCACCAGAGGGGTACCACTAAAATGCACAACATTATGTGTGGACACTGATAGAATTAAGGAATTTGAGAGGAGCTTCAATAACTTGTTAATTTTTCAGACAGTGGTTGAATGTGCAAAGGGCTTAAATGTGGACACAGATGCATCAAATACTGTGGCAAGTTGTGTACTGTGAAGCAGGGTGGTTAAATGTGCCTCTTTGCTTCCAGATTTTTTACTCTTTACTCATTAGTATATTCGCCAATCAGGTTCAGAAGACCAACAAACTTGTAAGGATATGTTTTTCACTTGGGTTGGTTTTCATTCAGTCACTTGTATGTGTGTTCTGGTGCAGTGTCATAGCAATTGCATCTTCTCATGTAAATATACATGACATTAAATGTTGTTATGCACGTTTAGCATGTGACTGTGGCGAAAGTGACCTCGCCACTGGTTTTTGGAGGGGACTACTTGCCAGCCTTTTACCCTGTGACTAAGGCCCCTGCAATAGAACTGGTTAATACACTTCAAACAGGCTCTGTTTGTGCAATTGGTACTATATGGTTCGTTTACCGAACAACCGCACGAACAGAGACCACCCGGGAGCTTGTTAACACCTATTAACAACTTGGAACATTTCTCACCGCAGTGTTCTAATTGTTCGTCTGGGTGGCCACGATTCCTATGAACAACCACAAGGTGGCGGCCATCTTGTTCGCATGAATGCAGGCAGCAGTGTTTGGGCATAAATCTCATGGAACTGAAATCAAATACAGAAACTCCCAAACACTGCTGGACTTCCATCATCGCCTGCGTTCGTTTGTGTTCAGCTTAGAAGGGCACTGTTAGTTGAGATCATTTGTCTAGATGAAAGGAACAAGATTTATGGGGATATGTTGTGTTTTGGGGTACTTAACGTATGTTTTTTCTGTCTGGGGATAATTACGTTATTGTATTATCTACCTTAACTGTATCACAGACGGAGGGGAGGGATTGTGTAATGTTTGTGGGAGTGTCGTTCATTGGTACACTGTTTTTATTGGCTTGCATGTTTTGTGTCCTGTGCCCAACAAGGTCCACCTGGGCATCAACCTTGTTGGGAAACTTGTATAAAAGACCAGTATGCTCTATTAAACTTTCAGTTCTACTTCACCCTCAATCTAGAGTCTTGTCTTTTATTGGGTGGAATTGCTACCTTTCTTGCCTGACCTTGCTTTTGGATTTCCTTTACCTGTTTTGACACATTTGGAGTTTAGAGACTCTTTCTCTTAAAGTGACCGTTACTTTAGTAGTGAGCCCACCTACCACAAACATTACACCTGACTTCTATGACTATCTCCTTCTTCTCCAACCTGTATCTTCCACAATAACCCTCTACTCATGTCACTGCCCACAGGCTCATTTCACCCTCCTTTTGTGTCTACCCACCTCACTCCATCGGACGGTCACAATTGATTAATGTGATTAAATACTAAAGATTAAATACTAACTCATGGTACTCTGATGAAAAATACAGATTGCATTAATACTTGAAAATGTTGTGGTGTGAATTTTGACTCATGATCAAACTATAACTAAATGGTGTTTATTGTGTTCTATTCTTACATATTACACATCTTACATACTTGTGTAAAAATAATTGAAAAATCAGACTTTAAGATATTTTTGTATAAACATTTAAACTGATTTAATATTACAAAAATATTTATATTATTTTGCAATTGTTTTATATGTTAGTTTGTTTTGTATATATGATAATTTCTTTATATAATATTTTTAATAGTAATTATAAATAATAAAATAATATTTAAATAATAATTTTAATATTTTTAAACAATACTTATAAAAGTTTATTCAAAAATCCTAAACCTTTTTGAAAAGCTTATCCAAAAATATTTAATTGCAGGCATAGGCCAATATTACTGAATAATACCTTTTCCTGCAAAACAGAGTTCAAATAATTAACCCATGATTCATTTCCTAGGTATCTTTCTGGAATAATGAGTGATGGCCTGATAAATCAGATCAACAATCCAGAAGTAGAAGTGGATATCACAAGCCCGGATACATCCATAAGACAGCAAATCATGGCTCTACGTGTTATGACAAATAAACTAAAGAATGCCTACTTTGGAAATGATGTGAATTTTCAAGATACAAGTAAGATAATGACACTGACTGACTTGATGCTGTTTAAACCCCATTAATATAAGAATATGCATGTTGAATATGTGGGATGGGTTGTAATCTTCATATTCACAGTCATCACTATGACTAAAAATGTGATATACTCACCAATGCCAATAAACCATGCAGGTTTCAGTTGTACACATAAAGATGTGTGAGCAATATCAAGACTTGCATAAAACCCATTGGTACCAGCTGCAGAACATCCACACATAATTATAAATCTCTACATCATCCCCTTTTCCCCATATTTACTCAAGGGTAGATCCTCTATTAGAGAAGCATTTGACAGAACCGTCCTGGCATAAAGCGCGTGCACAGACTCTGAGCCAACAAAGGAGTGAGTGAGGGGAGGGAGCAGCAATTCAAATTTATAGGAAAGAAGGGAACACAGATAAGCTGAGAACATGCTGATGACTGATGCATTATATGCACAGAATTGACATTTGGTAGCCTTAAACACATGTCACATGTGTGGGCTGCAAGTAGCCCCTAGCAGAAAAGTGCAATTTTGTCTGCATGTGCAGCTTTTCAACCAGAAAGACTCTTACCACCCTAACTTCAAAAAACTGAAGCAGACACTTTAAAAAGCCGATTTTAAAGCAGACACTACTTCAACAAGTGTAGTCAACTTTGAAATAGAGAAACCACTGGTCTTTTGTATGTTCTTACATAAAACATGCTTAATTTATTAATACTGTAATTTTGTAATATTTAATCATAGGTGAAGAAACAAGTGGCTCAGGAAGTGGAAGTGGGTGCAATGATGATATTTGTCCTACAGAAAATGACGTCATCACCACGGAAGCTCAACCATTTGACTCTGACAGAAGGGAATTTGAATTTTCTGCAGCAACAAAGATTCACCAATCATTTTTTATGTTTTTTGTTTCTATGTTTTTGGTTTTGGAAAGACAGTGGAGATGATCTATAGATTTCTAAGCTGGAAACGTTTAGTTCTGAGAGAAATCCATTTTCTTTTATTCTTACACTCTTGGCCAATGGACCATTTCCAAACATTGACAATTTTGTATGTATAAACGCTTTCCTTATATTATTTTGTGCCTAAAAGTTTCTGGGTACCCTGGTCAAACCACCCAATATTTCATTTTTAACATGTTCAAAGTTGAAAAACTGACAGATTATTTTGCTCACAAATATTACTTACAGAGCTTTTTTTCAACAAACGAATACAGAAAATGTCATCTCAAAATGTCTTCACATTTAAAGAAAAGGTGAAAACCATAATTATGAAGCCTATTTTTTTGATGCAAACTTTAAAGAAAAAATGGAAATCATGGAAAAAAAGATGTTTAATCTGAATTTGGAAATATCAATGATGGATTAAAGTATAAGAATGAAGATCGGCAAAAACGTCCAATCACCACGACCATTACTTTTAGAAGGAATATTCAAGAAACTATTTTTAGGATGTAAAATAATTTATAGAAACTGACAATTAAACTTGCATTCAAGGTTAGCTAGAAAATTAGCACTGTAAATAAAAAAAGTGTCACTTACTGATCGTAGAATATAGTTTGCAGATCCACTCTGCATTATATATTTACTAAAAACGTTATTTATTTATCAAATTTAGTTAGGCTATGATTTATGAAGAATAAGTTATTGAAAACATAATTACCAGTGTACGTTGTCTTGATGATTTGAGGTTGTTGAAAGATTTGCTAGTTGAGTAAAAATCTCTTTTAAGTTGTAATGAGAATGACAATGGAATGTTGTTTGAAATAAATTGTTCGAAAATATGTTTTGTTTAATTGTTGCAATTGTCATGCAATATATGACTAATTTATATTCTCTGTTATTAGAACATTATTACAAGGGGCAAGAAGACTATGATTGACTTAAAATTATTCAGAATTTCTGTAATTATTTTTTTAATATGGACAATTCATGTTCTTAGCACAAACAAAGAAGGGCTTTCCTAATAATAGGATTATTTAAATGCCATTGCTAAATCTTGAAACCCTCTCTAACGTTACAATTGGTGACTCTGCGGTGATATTTTTACATTGACTTCCCAATAAGAAGAAAAAAATGTAAGTTCATTGGGAGACATCATTGTTGATGCTTTAAGGGAGCTTGGGTAAGGTGTTTGGGCCCTTAGCAACTGTCCCTAAAGTAGAACTTCACATACTAATACTCAAAGACCACCTAGCAAATGTGTTGCAATATGAATGCAGAATTTTGAAAAATGAAATTGAAGTTCTTCAGTGATATGTTAAGAAGCACTGCTTTTCCACTTTCTAAATTCTCATAAATATATCATTCGCACTTGTTGATGAGTTTCTGGAGCTGGGCACTTGGTTACCAACTCAAAAGGCTTCCACTGATTTAAATCATGAATGACTAATTATATGGTTTTCCCATTGAAGTTAATGTAAGTGTATGGATTTATTGAGAGCAGGATACTTGAGACACTGGGAATAAGCTCCTAACCTTTAAATAAAAACAAATTCTAGATAATACATTCAAAAATTGATTATAGCATACAATTGAGTGTTCCTGTAAGAACCAGACATAGAGTTGATTATTTTTATATTTGATTTTCATTTTTTGGTATATTTTTAACATGGAGAGTGTATTGACGACTACATGTTTTTTCCCATTGTTAGTTATACAAAAATCCACTGAAAAAATAAACATATTGTTATTAATACTGCTGAATGTGTGCATTCCCTTCTTTACTATGTAATTGAATCTATATTTTATACCACGTATTACAGAGAAGGAGAATCAAAACCAAGTAGAATAGTTTATTCTTAGCCAGTAATATTATACTTCTATGGCATTTTTAATTTTATTTTAGCTTAAAGGACCACTCTAGTGCCAGGAAAACATACTCGTTTTCCTGGCACTAGAGTGCCCTGAGGGTGCCCCCACCCTCAGGGTCCCCCTCCCGCCCGGCTCTGGAAAGGGGAAAAGGGGATATTATTATTATTATTATTATTATTGCCATTTATATAGCGCCAACAGATTCCGTAGCGCTTTACAATATTTTGAGAGGGGGGATGTAACAATAAATAAGACAATTACAAGAAAACTTACAGGAACAATAGGTTGAAGAGGACCCTGCTCAAATGAGCTTACAGTCTATAGGAGGTGGGGTATTAGAAACATTAGGATAGGAAATATCAAGTAGGAGTGAAGCAGAGCTGGAGGAGAGAGCAAGGGTTAAAACTTACCTTTTTCCAGCGCTGGGCGGGGAGCTCTCCTCCTCCTCTCCGCCTCCATTCCGCCCCGTCGGCTGAATGCGCACGTGCGGCAAGAGCTGCGCGTGCATTCAGCCGGTCGAATAGGAAAGCATTTACAATGCTTTCCTATGGACGCTTGCGTGCTCTTACTGTGATTTTCACAGTGAGAATCACGCAAGCGCCTCTAGCGGCTGTCAATGAGACAGCCACTAGAGGCTTTGGGGGAAGGCTTAACCAATTTATAAACATAGCAGTTTCTCTGAAACTGCTATGTTTATAAAAAATTGGGTTAACCCTATCTGGACCTGGCACCCAGACCACTTCATTAAGCTGAAGTGGTCTGGGTGCCTAGAGTGGTCCTTTAACACTAGACTTTGTAATGAGTTATTTTTTAACTCAGGAGACTTGGTAAAACCATTTTAATCGAGCTGGATAAAATTCCTGTTGGAGCATTCAATGCCCAGTTAGCTTTAGAAAAGAGGGGGTGTATTTTCAATTTCAAAATTGGATCTTAGAGGAAAAAAGAAAAAGTAAATATAGACATGGATTTGCAATTACAATATATACTTGAATCAGCTGACAAACCACTCAAGCAGCTGAGTCCATAAGCCAAAAGCATAATTGTATGAATACAATATATATGAAGCATATATGAAATATGAATACATACTTTAAGGCTTTTTTCCAGTTACTGTGAAGAACTGAACATTTTTTTTACATCCATTATTCAGATGGCGATATGGGAGCCATTACTCCCAGTGACATGATCTAGAGTAGTCTTCCCCTTTCTGTAGTGGTCCAGATTTGTAGGACTGGAGGCGGAATTAAGTACTCCCTTACTGTTGCATTGAGTATTTATGATAATGTACTAATTTTATTGCTTTCCTGAAGGATCCATCTTTCTCTATTTCCTTTCAAAAAGGTTCTGCACAATGTATGAATAAATCTCTAATTAATTAAGCACTTTACAGTCTTAGTGACATACTACAGTACAACCGATTCATCAGAAATGAATACATGCTTCAAGATCAGCACAGCATACTAAGCAAAGGAGCTTGTGTTTACAATGAAGATGAGAATTTGCAGAAGCAAAGAAGACGTAGTGAGACATTAAAAGAAAACAGAAAGGGAAGATGAGCTACATTGTAAAACAGAATAATCATTTCTAAACTGCCATCACTGGTACTTTCTGTGCCAAGCTGACACATTCAGCATCTCATCGAGGCTTATATCTGAAAGCGAGATGTGTTAATTGTAGAAAACCAGAAATGAAAAAACAAGAAGTAGAAGTATATGAGTATATTTATTACTTCTTTCTTGTAAAATTCTGGAGATAAAAAGACAATCAAAGAAAATGTTTGACATGTTTTTACTATAACATTAGCTTAATATTATTTTATTAAGAAAGAAACAATGCAGTTTCTGTTAATGCTTGGTTAGTATCAGTGTGAATCATTTATATTTCCCCACTGCTATGCCTAGCACTTAAAAAATACAAAATGTTCAACAGATAACATTTAAACACCAAAGTTACCTCAACGTTTTCTCTTATTTTCCTAGTTAAATGTAATCGTGGTCAAAATTATTAGAAGGTGGTTTTTAAAACAATATATATTTAAAATATAATTTAAAAAGTAATTTTTTAAAGTGTCTTTTTTTTTACAAAGCATATTTTGGAATATATTTCCTTATTTGGTTATCCAAGTATTTGCATTAGTTTTGAACGTGGCACAAAGTTTTCTTTTGGGTAAATCACGTCTGCAAAAAATAAAAACTAATTTGGGGTCAGCCAAATTTAAGCCATATGGTGCTTTGGCTCGGCCGAATTTCATTAACCCCTTAAGGACACAACTTCTGAAATAAAAAGCAATCGTGACGGAATGTTTCCATTGTGGGTCCTTAAGGGGTTAACAAAGAAAGATTTGGGAAAATGAATCAGACAAACCAAAAGAGCATGAAAAGGGCCCAGTGTGTATATTGCATAAAGATTATGTATATATTTTCTAGTACACTGATAGGCCTATTTTCCCATCATTTGGTTCATAGTATTGTGAGAAAACAGAGACAAAGAGCAGAGGAGGAGTAAAAAAAAAATCTATATATTTTTTTTTTATTATTTAAATATATTTTTTATTAACATTACACTCAGCATAGGTATTGGTTTGAAGCAGGTTTCACAAAAAGAAATACAAAAAGCATATAGGAAGTTGGGCAGATGGGGGAAGGGTGCATGTTATTATTTGTAATTTGGGTTTACCATTATAATAAGATAGTATGTATTGATTCTTGTAAAAAAAACTATATTTATTTAATATATATTTTATAAATATATATATATATTTTTTTTAGGTATTGCTCCTCCTTTTTGACAGGGCCAGGGCTCGAGTCCTGCAGGAACGCATGGGAATGTCGTTCCTGCACTTTTTCCAAAGCAGGAACGCCGTTCCCGCTAGTGATCCTGCAGGACCTGCCCTGCTACCTGCACACAGAGGCCACCACACGCTGTGTTCCCTCTCGAGCTCTAACTCTCGCGAGACGCGCGGCTGTCAGAGCATAGCCACGGGTTACCATGGCAACGCTCCGCACAGGCGAGTCTCGCGAGAGTTAGAGCTGGAGAGGGAACACAGCGTGTGGTGGTCTCTGTGTGCAGCGACTGCATCCCTCCGCCGGACCACCAGGCAATCCCCCCCCCCTCCCTGACAAGGTAAGACGGAGGGAGGGGGGAATAAAACAAAAAAAATATACACACATAAAGTTAAAATAAAAATGCTTCTCCCACCCATCATCCAGCACACACACACACTTCATCCAGCACACACACACATTATGCAACACACACACACACACACACATCATCCAACACACACACACACAATCATCCAGCACACACATCATCCAACACACACACACATCATCTAACACACACACATCATCCAGCACACACACACAATCCAACACGCACACACACATCATCCAGCGCACACACAAACATCATCCAGCACACACACACACATCATCCAGCGCACACACACACATCATCCAGCGCACACACATCATCCAGCACACACACATCATCCAGCACACACACACTTCATCCAGCATACACAATCTGCACTTACTACAAACACACTACATTCATTTGTAGATATAGATTTCAGCGCTAAGTAGATAGTCCCCTTAAAATTAAAAAGGGTGCATTTGTATGCAGAGATAGGAAAGTCATACAGAAAAGTGTCCAAAATATATAGTTCTGTAACAAAGTCCTGAAAAAAAGAGTCCAAATAACGTAGTGGTTTGTAGGGGCTCAGAAAAATGTAGAAATACCTTTGAAAAAAAGAAACAGAAAAAGATACATAGCGTGATTCTACATTCATTATACACACTCTGCACTCATTACAAACACACTACATTCACTATACGCACTCTGCATTCATTATACACACTCTGCACGCACTACAAACACACTACATTCACTACACACACTGCATTCATTATACACACTCTGCACTCACTAGAAACGCACTAAATTCACTATACACACTGCACACACTACACACACTACATTCACTATACACACTCTGCATTCATTATACACACTCTGCATTCACTACAAACACACTACATACACTGCATTCATTATACACACACTGCACTCACTACAAACACACTACATTCACTATACACTCTCTGCATTCATTATACACACTCTGCACTCACTACAAACACACTACATTCATTATACACAAAAAAAGAAAACACATAAAAGATGCTTGGGTGTTCCTCTTGAGAGAGAGGGGGAGGAACTACCAAGCAAGCCGGTAAAGTTACAGGTGGTAAGTGCACATAGATATAATACCTAGTAAATCTTAGAATCTAGAGCCCAATAAACAGGAAAAAATAGGTGGGTGGGGGCAAAGTAGCAGAGCAATGTTGAATATATTTGCTACAGTACATAAAAAGTATCTCTATATCTACTGAAAAAACATATGAACTTTATTGAACTGTTAAGGAAAAGAGATACAGTAGCAATTATGTATCAACAAATAGAGAGCTCTCTAAGTCCTCTAATTACCTATAATATGAACCCTTGGTGCCGAAATGAAATCGTTATTCTAGGTTTTGTTACCAAGGGAGTTTATAGGTAGAGGTCCCCTTGAACAACATAAATCCTTCAGATGTCTCTGTGTAGTAAATCAATAGGGAGATATACCCCCTGATACATATACAGTGTTAAATCTTGAAGGATGTATATACCAAATACTCATGTAGTATTGAAATAGACAGAGATATAGGGTGTCTAGTTAACACAGTGGGACAGCGAAATCAAAGTAAATGACGACAATCGAATCTAATATAGCAAGTGAAGGCTGTCTCCTGATCTAGGCTATTTCCCTTACTTCTGCTAATAAACACCTTCGTGGGTGTTCTAGGCTAAGTCATTAAACTAGATAGTATTGTCCTGTTAGATATAGTTAGACTCTAGAAGAAATAGTTAGAGAGATATAGGAAATCATAACCATGTGGTAAGAAAAGGAAGGAGGATTCCTTTAGTGCATCGTGAATAGTGTGGTGAGCTGTGCCGAGGTCCAGTGACTCGGAATCCCCCCCCAATAAGTGATCCAACGGATCCTCCCCCTCCCCCTCTCTCTCAAGAGGAACACCCGAGCATCTTTTATGTGTTTTCTTTTTTTCTACAATTAAAGGGTTCATGCCCAGATTGGGTGGAGCTGGTACCACCCATCCTGACCGATTTTTTTCCTAGCCACAGATCTGACGTTTTGCCAGTCTGCGACCAAGGAGAAAATACATCTTTATTTTGATATTTGATTCATTATACACACTCTGCACTCACTACAAACACACTACATTCACTATACACACTTTGCACTCACTAAACACTACATTAATTATACACACTGAACTCACTACACACACTACAATCATTATACACATTCTGCACTCACTACAAACACACTACATTTATTATACACACTGCACTCACTACAAACACTTCATTATACACACTCTGCACTCACCACAAACACACTACATTTATTATACACAATCTGCCTTTACTACAAACACACTGCATTCATTATACACACTCTACACTTACTACAAACACACTACATTCATTATACACACTCTACACTTACTACAAACACACTACATTCATTATACATACACTGCACTCACAACAAACACACTACATTCATTATACACACTCTGCACTCACTACAAACACACAATGTATTATACACACTGCACTCACTACAAACACACTACATGCATTATACACACTCTGCACTTACTACAACACACTACATTCATTATACACACCCTGCACTGCACTATATGCATAGGAGTGTAATTTTTATTTTATTTTTAAGGGGGGGAGGGGGGGCAGGAATCTTGGGTGAGTTCCCACACTTTTTTCCCCAGGACTTGACCCTAACCCTTCATTTTTTCCCCATCAGACATTTTTTTTCTGTGTAATGTAATTGCAGTTGCCTGCCTGCCAGCCTGTGTGTCAGGCTCACAGCATATACTGTGCCCACTTGCCCAGTGCCACCACTCACTCACTGGAGTCACAATAGCTTGCATTTAAAAAAACACAAAAAAACTTTTTTGACTGTAATATAATAGCAGTCAGTTTAATTCACTAGTGTGCGTTTCAGGGCCTGCCCAGTGCCACCACTCACTCACTGGTGTCACAATAGCTTGCATTTAACAAAAAAAAACTTTTTGGACTGTAATATAATAGCAGTCAGTTTCCTTCATGGGTGTGCGTTTCAGGGCCTGCCAGGGCACAGTGTCACACCAGTGCCACTCATATCTGTTGTCACAGTAGCTTGCATGCATAGGACCACTAATCGAAAAAAAAATGACAGGCAGAGGCAGGCCACCCCGCAGGGGCCGTCGTGGTCATGGTGCTGTGTTTCCCTTTGGCCCTAGAATAATGCCCAGTGTTCAGAGGCCATGTACCCTGAACTTGAAAAGTTCTGAGGACATAGTTGACTGGCTAACACAGGACACCCAATCTTCTACAGCTTCCGCTCGGAACCTCGAC
The DNA here is from genome assembly GCF_036172605.1 of Pelobates fuscus. Taxonomy (NCBI): domain Eukaryota; kingdom Metazoa; phylum Chordata; class Amphibia; order Anura; family Pelobatidae; genus Pelobates; species Pelobates fuscus. Next base: position 341,479,234 of record NC_086317.1, on the reverse strand, counting down.
GCACCATCCTCCTCCAGCTTAGCTTCGGGCACCTCTCAAGTTACCACTCGCCCGTCTGCCGCCACCACCAACACTAGCACCACAGCTGCTTCACTTGATATGTCAGATGAGTTATTTACACATCAGTTGGAAGAAATGAGTGATGCGCAACCATTATTGCCAGAGGATGTAGATAACAGGGATATGTCTCAGTCAGGCAGCATTACACACGTACGGTGTGATGATGATGATGTTGTACCCACTGCTGCTTCCTTTGCTGAGTTGTCAGATACAAGTGAAGCGGTTGATGATGACGATGCGTCTGTGGATGTCACGTGGGTGCCCGCTAGAAGAGAAGAAGAACAGGGGGAAAGTTCAGATGGGGAGACAGAGAGGAGGAGGAGGAGACGAGTTGGAAGCAGGGGGAGGTCGTCGCAAGGAGCTAGTGGCACAGTCAGACAGCATGCATCGGCACCCGGGGTCAGCCAGACAGCACGCCAATCAACGCATGCTGTTGCCACCACCAGAATGCCGTCATTGCAGAGCTCAGCAGTGTGGCATTTTTTGTGTGTGTATGCCTCTGACAACAGCGATGCCATTTGCAACCTGTGCCAAAAGAAACTGAGTCGTGGGTGTCACGTCCTGCTCTGTTTTGTGGAGATGTCTGGCCTTGGCTTCTGGTATCCAGTACTCTTTTTGCTGGTCTTGTTTAGTTTTTCTTGGTTTTTGGTTTTCTAGTCTATGTCTGGTTTTCTTTATGCTGGGATTTCTGGGTTCATTCCTAGAGTTCGTCCCTGGATTTCCCAGTATCCAGGTTTCATTTAAATGTTTGTTTTATGGTGCCACACCCGTTTGTTTTCCATCTTTCACTCTGTTTCAGTGTTCCTGCAGGCAGCTCCTCAAGGCTTCTGCCCTTTCTTGCAGGTAAGTGCTATATATGTATTTTGGTTGTTTTAGCATACATTAGGCAGTGTAGGACCTGCCAGATATGGGGTATATTGGCGTTGTTGGCAGGCTTATGCAATGTATGATCATATAGTGTGACTAAATCCCCATGATTTCCATATGTAGTACTTAGTTATTTCTCCTCTTGTTTTGCCTATGTTATCTTGACTTGTTTTAGTATGTATACCCGGCCCAAGGACAGTCCTGTCCAGTCATGCCCATGTTATGTTCATGTTTTCCTCATGTCTTGTGTATATGTTCTGGGTTTAGCTTACTATCCTTCTCTGGTTCTGGGTTCTACTAGTTCTGTCTTGTTTTCATGTTTGGTGCCTATCTCTAATCTAGCCTTGTTTCTAGTACTGGATACAATCTTGCTGCAGAGCCTCCCTATTCAGCTCCTGGGAGGTCTGCTAATTTCCATGCTCCTAGTTCCTGGTATCCGCTTAAGCTGATTCAGGGTCTTGGTATGTGGCTGCACAAACGCTGGTGCTCAACACCAGGGGGCGTGCGGTTACCCTGCACCAGACCCTGCTAATCCACCTCGACGCTGTGACTCCTACTCTGAACATCAGGCATACTGGGTCCCGGTTCTGCTCCGCCGACTGGATAGTGTCTGGATCCCGGGCATCGGACCGCCACCCTGAGTGGCGAAGTCCAACACCCACCTAGGTACAACTGCTTTGCGAGGGCACATGATCGCACATCACAAACGCCTATGGGATCAACACATGAGTACAAGCAGCACACAAACTCAAAGCCGCCATCCTCCTCCTGGTCCAGCATCTTCAGCCACGTTAACCACTGCTGTCCTCCTTGCCCCCTCTCAACCATCCGCCCCTCCGTCTCTCGCCTTGAGCAGTTCCTGCTCATCTGCCCACAGTCAGGTGTCTGTCAAGGACATGTTTGAGCATAAGAAGCCAATGTCACAAAGTCACCCCCTTGCCCGGCGTCTGACAGCTGGCTTGACTGACTGAACTGAGGCGTTCAAAATTTTTTTAGCTATTGGGACACTGCAGTGGAAGGTACCCGGACAAAATTTCTTTGCACAAAAGGCAATCCCCAACCTGTACTCGATTGTGCAAAAGGAAGTAATGGCATGTCTGCCACACAGTGTTGGTGCAAGGGTCCATCTGACCACTGATACCTGGTCTGCAAAGCATGGTCAGGGCAGGTATATCACCTACACTGTGCATTGGGTAAACCTGCTGACGGCTGCCAAGCATGGAATGCGTGGCTCTGCAGAGGAGTTGGTGACACCGCAACGACTTGCAGGCAGGCCTGCTGCCACCTCCTCTACTCCTCCTACTCCATCCTCTTCCATAACCTCCTTGGCTGAGTCCTCTTCTGCTGCTGCATCTTGCTCCACATCAACGGCACCCCCCCTGCTCCCCAGGTACTGTTCCACATGCCGGATACGGCAGTGTCACGCCGTCTTGGGGTTGACTTGCCTGAAAGCAGAGAGTCACACCGGACCAGCACTCCAGTCTGCCCTGAACGCACAGGTGGATCAGTGGCTGACTCCTCACCAACTGGAGATCGGCAAAGTGGTTTGTGACAACGGAAGAAATTTGTTGGCGCCATTGCATTTGGGCAAGTTGACACATGTGCCGTGCATGGCACATGTGTGTAATCTGATCGTACAACGCTTTGTGCATAAGTACCCAGGCTTACAGGACGTCCTTAAGCAGACCAGGAAGGTATGTGGCCATTTCAGGCGTTCCTACACGGCCATGGCGCACTTTTCCGATATCCAGCGGCGAAACAACATGCCAGTGAGGCGCTTGATTTGCGACAGCCCGACACGTTGGAATTCAACACTCCTAATGTTCGACCGCCTGCTCCAACAAGAAAAAGCTGTTAACGAGTATTTGTATGACCGGGTGCTAGGACAGCCTCTGGGGAGCTGGGAATGTTTTTGCCACGTTACTGGACGCTCATGCGCAATGCCTGTAGGCTCATGCGTCCTTTTGAGGAGGTGAAAAACCTAGTCAGTCGCACCGAAGGCACCATCAGCGACATCATACCATTTGTTTTCTTCCTGAAGCGTGCCCTGCGAAGAGTGCTGGATCAGGCCGTAGATGAGCGTGAAGAGGAAGAGTTGTGGTCACCATCACCACCAGAAACAGCCTTATCAGCATCACTTGCTGGACCTGCGGCAACGCTGGAAGAGGATTGTGAGGAAGAGGAGTCAGAGGAGGAATGTGGCTTTGAGGAGGAGGAGGAAGACCAACCACAACAGGCATCCCAGGGTGCTCGTTGTCACCTATCTGGTACCCGTGGTGTTGTACGTGGCTGGGGGGAAGAACATACCTTCAGAGAGATCACTGAGGAGGAGGAACAGGACGTGAGTAGCTCGGCATCCAACCTTGTGCAAATGGGGTCTTTCATGCTGTCGTGCCTGTTGAGGGACCCTCGTATAAAAAGGCTGAAGGAGAACGATCTGTACTGGGTGTCCACGCTACTAGACCCCCGGTATAAGCAGAAAGTGCCTGAAATGTTACCAAATTACGGCAAGTCGGAAAGGATGCAGCAGTTCCAAAATCAATTTAGAAGTATGCTTTACACAGCATTTAAGGGTGATGTCACAGCACAACGGGAATCTAACAGGGGAAGAGGTGAAAGTAATCCTCGTCCTCCCACGACCACGCCGGCAAGGACAGGACGCTTTACAGACGTGTTGATGATGAAGGACATGCGGAGCTTTTTAAGTCCTACGCATCGCCACAGCCCTTTGGGGTCCACCCTCAGAGAACGACTCGACCGACAGGTAGCAGACTACCTCGCCTTAACTACAGATATCGACACTGAGGACCGATGAACCCCTTGACTACTGGGTGTGCAGGCTTGACCTGTGGCCTGAGCTATCCCAATTTGCGATAGAACTTCTGGCCTGCCCCGCTTCAAGTGTCCTGTCAGAAAGGACCTTCAGTGCAGCAGGAGGTATTGTCACTGAGAAGAGAAGTCGCCTAGGTCAAAAAAGTCTAGATTACCTCACCTTTATTAAGATGAATGAGGGATGGATCCCGAAGGGACTGACAGTGGGCGATACATTCGACTAAAAAAGGCCTGATGAGGGGAAGTACTTAACACACCACTCCTATCTGGTGGCACATTAGATTGCACGCGCAGTGCCCCAAATTTGAAGTAGGAGGACCGACCAAGCATCTTTTTCCATCTCCCGCTTCCTGGGTGGAGGAAGAGAGACCTTCAATGACATCAGTGAGGACAAGGAACGGGACATGGCTAGCTTGGTATCCAACCTTGTGCAAATGGGGAGTTTGCGGTTTTGCAAATGGACTGTTTGCGGTTGTTTGCGGAGTGTTAAACGGGGAGTTTGGTCTGTCACTGTGAAGCAGGCGTAACCCTTACACTACCTGATCGATACAACATCATACCTGATGTTTTAAAGCACGTTATTCCAAACAATTTAGGAATGTTAGGTGATTTATGCCCTTTTTGGATTAAAACCAGACTCTGCATCAACTATGTAATTTTCCATGGGAGTTTTGCCATGGATCCCCCTCCGGCATGCCACAGTCCAGGTGTTAGTCCCCTTGAAACAACTTTTCCATCACTATTGTGGCCAGAAAGAGTCCCTGTGGGTTTTAAGATTCGCCTTCCCATTGAAGTCTATGGCGGTTCGCCGGGTTCGCCCGTTCACGAACATTTGCGGAAGTTCGTGTTCGCCGTTCGCGAACCGAAAATTTTATGTTCGCGACATCACTACTGGGAGTAGATTTATTAGGATTAGTTTAATTGTATAAACTTTTCACTGTAAATGTTTGGGACGCATAAATGCTGGATGAATGTGGTGGGAATTTCCAAATTCCTGCAGTCCTAGAATTGGAAATTCAAATATTCCATGTAGCAGTGATGCACACACATCTGAAATGCCAGGTATATCATATTGCCCTATGATGCAGAGCCATGTTGTTTGTGATGTAACTATTTTAATTTAGAGGATGATGACATCACAGAGTACATGCAAATATATATCCAGTATTTAAAGGTAGGACCTTATTATTTTGAGTTTTATCTTGTATTTGTAGCTGTTGTTGACTTTTTACTATTGTAAAATTCTAAATAAAAAATTAAATGTAAGAATTATATGTGCTCTGTTTTAGACTTATTACATACCGCCCAAATTTACAAATAGTTATAACTTAGTTTTAGGGGTTTGAATGTGGCAAACGATGAGGTTGTTCTGAGAAATTTTAGTTGACTTATTAATAATTTATGCAACTAAAATGTAATTTTAGGGGTTTGAATGTGGCAAACGACGAGGTTGTGATGAGAAATTTTAGTTGACTTACTAATAATTTATGCAACTAAAATGTAATTTAGATCAGGAACAATATATTTTATTAACACAGACCGATTTCTAAATGCATTTATTGTAGTTTGACACATTACTGATATGGACACTCAGGGGCACACACAATATGAAGCTCCTGGAAAAGAGGGACATCCCTAATCTTGGGAGGGGCATTGATAGATTATTTAAAAGAACAATCCAGGCACAATAACCACTACAGCTTAAGCAGAGAGGTTGTGGATCCACCAAGTCAATTAGTCTCACATCTCGCTGTCCAGAGAGACCATGTCCACATAGGAGGCGCCGTTGCAGAGGTGGATCTTCAGTCGCTGGAGGGGACGGTAATGAAGAAGAACCAGGAACACCGCTTGGATTGAGGATGCCAGCAGGATAATGATCCGTGCCAGATGGCGTAGCATGATCTGAGGGCGCGCCAGTGCGCATCGTAACTCCTTGTGGATGGTTTTAATCTTGTACGTTGGAAGGTTCAGTGACTCCGCTCCGGAGTCCACGATGAAACTGAGGAACTCCATGCATCTCGAAGGAGTCAGGCAGGACTTCTCCCAGTTGAAGAGGAAACCCAGGCAAGAGAGGAGAGGAGTCCATTGCAGGTGCCGTAGGAGGATGGAGCGATTCTGTGCCATGATCAGGATATCGTCCAAGTAGACAATCAAATGCACACCGCGACTGCGTAACCAAGCCATGGCCAGGCGCAGCAGTTTTGTGAAGCACCGAGGAGCCCAAAAAGAAGACACGTAAAGTGCCAAGTTTCACCCCTCCAAAAGAAATGCAATAAGTCTCTAGACGTCTCGGCCACTGAGACCATCAAGTACACTTCCTTCAGATCCAGTTTTGCAATCCAGTCATCACGAAGGAGTAGGTCCCACATAAGGTGTGGATGCCCGCCATCTTGAAGTGGCGATAGCACACCAAGGCATTAAGGGGATGGATATTGATAATGGGGCGCATCTGCCCGCCTTTCTTTTCCATCAAGAAAATTTTGCTGAGGACCCCGGCAGGGAACGAAGGTGCTAGTTCAATCATCCCTTTCTAGTGTGGGCCAACAATTCTATGTGTATCAACTCGCAATTTTGTAGGGAGAACGGGATCAGGCGAGGTGGAGGGATGTGACAAGGAGTACCGTCCAACTCTATGTGGAAACCCTGAATGGTGGCCAGAACTCGAGAATCGGAGTGATGGCTGACCAAGCTGGGAAAAAATCACAGAGTCTGCCCCCTACACAAACCTGAGAAGAAACATGAGATAGATGTAAGCTTACCGTTAGGGCGTCTGGAGCCAAAGTTCCATCTGAAGCATCTGGACCGCCATGGTCTTCCACGTGAAGCGGAGAAGGGGGACCGGTCTCTCGCCTCCTGATTTGGGGGGGTCACTGGGTGTAGGAGCCTCATGCCAAGCCATGGGAGTTGTAGTAGTTACGGACGGACAGGCGACCCCCTGAATCTGCTGGCCCTGGTAGAGACCCGCCCCTGAAATACTATCTTCATGGAGGACTGGGCTTTATCAAGGGTGGTAAAAGCCCCAACAAAATGCTCCAGGTCTTTTGTAAAGGAGTCCTCAAACAAGAAGCCTTGAGCATCCTTGCCTGCCTCAGTAAGGGCAGGATTGCCCAATTTTGGCGCTATTTAAAAAAAAAAAAATATTTACAACGTTCTATTGACAGGGAGGCATTAACTCTGACTGCAATGCAGATAGCCCTCTGAACCCAGCCACAGAGTTCTTCCGGGTCAACCAGTCTGTTCTCAGCTGTGGCATCTTCTGCCAGGTCAAATAGCTTAGCGAAGGGATCAAATACGTCCAAATGCTTATTTTGGCACGACTTAAGTGCCGAATCCAAACCTTTATGAAGGTTCCATCCCAATTTGGGAAGGAATTGGGTCATTTTAGGGTCAACAACCCGGGTATCACAGAATTTATTGGGCACCAAAGGCCGTGGGCATTCAGCCCTGAGCTTACTCTGGGCTGCCTTGCTGAGGGGGCACCGTACCCAGTTTTCCAGGTAACGTGCCACATGGTCCGCTGGGAGCCACTCAGCCAATCTCGGGTGATGGAGATCATCCGGGTCGAACATAGGTTCTCCAGACAGATCCAGGAGAGTGGAGCCCGAAGTAGCAGGGTCGAGAACCACTCACCACCACCCCCTACTGAGCAGAGATCAAAAGGTGAAGTCCCTGCATAAAGGATTCATCATCAGAGTCACTCAAAGACTTAGCACCAGCCTCCTCACTAGACCCAATTTCTGAGTCAGTCGCTCTCAGGCTGTGCTCTATCACATTTCCATTACCGTGCCTGTTCTGCCTGGCGTGGAAAGATTATTTTGCATGATACAGACACGCTATTATGGGTGACCTCAGGTTTACCAGTTATAGAGGTTCTGGAGGCAGAGGGAGTTAAGTGCCTGGATTTGGCAGTAGCTTTCTTGGGTGCACCCCCTGAAGGGTCCAAACCAGAACACGGCTGGCGCATTGGCAGGCCCAAACTTTCTGTGTTAAGTGGGTGCGAGAGTAAGACTTGGGAGAAGGTCTGAGAGAGGGCAGAGGACGTAGAGCCCATAGCTGCCATAATGGCGTCAGTGAGTGAGCGTTGCAGCACCAGGGACTGAGCCTCATAGGGCCAACTACTGATGGAGGGAAGCCAGAAACTGAAAAGAGGTTCCCTAGGCCTTGAGGCATATCCATCTCACCAGGGGAAGTGGGGCAGGCAGGCACCTTAGGCTTGGGCATATTGCAATGTGAGATCCACAAAAAAACAGCACAATACTAGACCCTTAGACAAAAAAACATGCCAGCAAAAAAAAACACAAACGTGTCCAATTCGCAACTAAAACTCGGTGAATGGGACAGATTTGTGTGAACAAACTAATGAACAGCCAGTTTACAGCCAAAAAACTGCCTGACCGCATACCCACCCTGCACGCATCATAGAGCACAGCGGCCAAGAAGAGGATCCCACGGGGCCCCCCAGCACACAGATGCATCAATCAGCCCACAAACATCCTCCCTAATGGACACTCCTCTCCGGACGTCCAGAGGAGGCACACTTGGCTGGCTGGGGAGACAGCTCATGGGTCACCTACAAGAAGTATGAAGACACCCCCCTGGAGCGGCTGCGGCACTACTCGACCACCGACGGACACCCGCACCCGGTCACACCATCACAGTAGATCGGGCATCGGTTAAGCACAGGCCCGCGACCACAAACAAGGCCTCGGGAGCATAAACCAATCCAATAATTCAGAATCAGCCAGGGTGATATACCTCTGCTATACTACTACTCGTAGACTATCATTTCTTACCAGCGTGTTTATAGCCTAATCTTTCTGGTGTGATATATCGTTTAGCATATATGTAGGCATGCTTCCAGTCACCTAACTCATTACTGTACTCATACTCAGAACGACATGTAGTCTTATAGGATAAATGTATGATCACTTAGACCAGATATCACTGTATATAATGCAAGTTCATCTCTCAAGCATTGACAAACATAGCTGAGCATAACCAAACCAACTTCGAGAAACTAAAACGATGATACTCGCCACGAATCCTCACCTTAAGCTACTGAGTCAAACGTGTCCATAATTTAAATTAGCACTGCACACTCAAAGTTAAGAGAATTGTACCTCGCATGTCATGTAAACTTTTCTCACTGTAATCGATGTTACCAAATGTGATGTTCTGACTCCTGAAGCTATAGCATGTCTCTATAACTAATGACACATAACTACACTAAATAGATGGCTTATAACGGTTATTGCTACGATCTAACTTAACTATACTTTCAATCTTTGTTAAAATTCACTTGTTTAAGCCTGATAAAAACATAAAAATTGTGCTTGTTATCCATGTGCCCCACATGTTCCACGTGGGAAAAGCCAGAGGAATGCCTCTGGGGCACCTCTCACCTACCTGTATTATGTATCTGCACGTCAAAAATAAAGATTTAAAAAAAAAAAAAAACGTACTGCTTAGAGTAAAAATGTTGGTACTTATCTTGACTGTGGAGCAGCAAAGAAAGAGGAAGATTTAGAGGTGGTGCTTGCTGTTATACTGTGACTTGGATGGGGATTGGCTGGTGTATCACTGTATGTTCTATTTTTTCTATTTGTGTTCTTTGCTCCTATTGGTGGACAGTAAAGAAAGGGTTAAGCAATATCAGCTCCGTGTCTTCATATAAAATTGGTTTTAGACGGCTTTGTAAGTAAGGACAAGAACATTGAACTGAATCCTAGATGAAACAGAAAGTAAGTGTAGAGACTGACAGAGTTGTGAGAGTGGCTGGAGGTAAGGTACGTGAGTTGAGTCTTGCAAAGGCAATCATTATGGACAAGAGTGGCTATCTGGACAGAAATAATGTCTGTACAAGCATCAAGTTTTATCCTGAGTAAAAAAGGGTCTGTCACAGGAGATAGAACTTCTCATACGTGTTCCCTTATTTTTACTTTGTTTCGTCTGATATCCCCCTCCATTCGAATGGAATCACTACCAGATAATTGTTCCCTTGTCTTTGACTATCCATTCCGTTCTGTTTGGTTACCGAACAGACTAAGTGTGGTCCCCCTTGTTAACACCTCATAATCCCCAACCACCCCTGGCTGTTAACCACAAACGAGCAATCACCTCAAGTGCTTCCCTTGGTGGCTGCCATCCACATATACGAATAGACGTGCTATCAGGACTGACGGCCATCTTGTCGCCTGGACGCAGGCAGCTGTACATGGTCATTGACTGCATGGATCTCTGAGTCGGCTATGCAAGGTTGCGAACCCCGTGGAATCTCGTACCACTGCCCATTCGAATTCCCGATATGGATATGTTGTGCGCTCAGATCGGGGCTTTTCGGGAATATGTACTGTTTTCATGTATTTTCGTGATATGTTAAAATTGTATGTAAGTTTTCTTATTTGAGAGATAATTGAGTTATCTTAATTTTCTCTCAAACACAATGGCTTGTGGGAAGGAAATCCCTGCCATTTTGTCTTAGAAACCCCATGCTAGGGGTTTTAAAAAAGCCAAGTGTGGCCTAATAAAGCTCAGATTGATTTTCTACCCAATACGGTTGCATCCCTTATATTAGGAAACCTCTGCACAGCAATATCACCATCACCATATGCAGTGCATCTGGAACTAGGACTAGTAGGGGATTGAAGGAATAATGACACTAGACTAGAGAACCCATGACAGGGGCGCATGTGAGAAATGTTTTCAAGGTGAAAGCAACATAATTTGGTGATGTATTTTATGTGGAGGAAAGGTTGAAGCCAAAGCAATGCATCTGTGTGATAGGGGTTATGATAGGTCTATAGTATTGACCTTGAATGGTAACAGGTACAGAGGCAGCAATAAGAAGTTTCATCTGGGAGAAGTTGAGTTTTAGGTCAGAAACAGAGGATAGGCAGTTGGTGACACATACCAGCAGACTAGATGAGTGATCGGGTAAGGAGAGGTAGATTTGAGTGTTATCAGCATACAGATAATACTGAAAGCCATAGGATGTTATTAGGTCACCAAGAGCAGTTTACATTTAGAAAAAGTCCCAGTACAAAGCATTGATAAACTCCAACCAAAAAAGGTACAGAAGGGGAGGAGGAACCATTGACGGAGATGCCTAAGGAGTGGTCAGAGAAAAAGAAAGAGAACCAGGAAAGATCAGTGTTACTGAGCCAAGGTTGCAAAGAAGTGGGTGGCCTACAGTATCAAAAGCAGCAGAAAGATCAAGAAGAATAAGTAGCGATAATAGCCTGTGGCTTTTGGCATCACTAAGTTGTGTTACTTTGGTCGGGGAAGTTAATGTGGAATGTTGGGCGCACAAGTCAAATTAAAGTTGGTCAAGTAAAGAGTTTGAGTTCACTTCAGTTAAGGGAGTTAGAGTTCCAATGCAGAAAAGTCTTTCAAGTATCTTCAATGAAAGAAAAAGAGAGTGAAGTTACAGAGGAAATCATCTAAAAAGTGCAATTAGGTGAAAGAAAGAGATCCACACCACCACCATTGGAGTCACCAGGTCTGGGAGTATGAGAAAACTAAAGGCCCCCATAATATAGAAAAGTAGCGGTAACACAGACAGTGGAGGAGAGCCAAGTTTCAGTTAAGTCCAGGAGATGGACTGAGTTGGAAATAGAGAAATCGCAAGTAAACGCTGATTTGGCAAAAAAGTGATTTGAAATGTTAACACTACTGAAATGTTAAAATAGGCAATAATTTCTTGTTACAACTTTATGGTCTAATTTTACTATGTCTGTTTTCCTTTTTTTTTTTTTTTTTTTTTTGATAGCTTATCAACGATTGTAAAATTAAATGTAAGTATTTACTCTAATTTGTTTACTACTCCACCTTGTCCTCCTATTTCAATTTTTCTGTAATAAAAAGTTTCTTCCTGCACTTTGTTAAATTCATTACTGAAATTGAACATTATATCTCTTCTTTCTCATCTCTCCTCCGGGCTTCTCTACCTCTTCTTGATGTTTTATTTTCCTGTATATCAAATATTATCAGACACCTTCCATAGGATCAGTGGAAACCTGTAACAGTACAGGAAGTAAAATGGCTATGGATTAGATGACAGATCCACTTTTCCCATATCCACTCTCATTTAGGAACAAAAACAATTTAAACAATTTAAGTACTTTTCTCGACTTATCATAAATGATGATTTAGTCATGAAGTAATGCCTGGGAAATACTCAGCTGGTGTATGATAAGTGTCTTTATTTCATGTTGTGTCATTATTTGTAACAATGATCTGCCTTTTAATTATTTAGCCAAATGCTGGAGGCATTTTTCATAGTCACAAACAGTTCCACCTGGAAATATTACAGATATCAGATACTCCTGTCTTTCTAGGATTTAGACACTGATGCCTTGTGGCAATGAGTCAAACTGTTTAATTGTCTGTATTAACGCAACATTAAAATGACTGCAAAACAAGCTTCCAGCTTCTTTTGAAAACTTCAAAAACTACTGTGCAAAATGACTAGATTATCCCTTAAGAAGTCATGAGTCAGGTAATGATATGTTACCGTTAACCCATTAAGCAATAAAAGTATTTACAATATTCATTATATGCTCTATAAATGTAAGGTTGCCCATCCCTGACACAGATGTTTTATTGGCAAGCTGGTGGAAATATTTATGCTATAAAAGGATTTTCCTAACACAGTTTCATGAAGAGGTTACATTTCATTTTTGACCATTGCTTCAAATAGAATATTCAAAAGTTAACCAATTATATTAATACAAATCTATTTATTTACACACTTTTTTCAGAAGTGGGCTCAAAGTGTTTTAGCACACATTAACAGATTTTAATAGAATCAGGAGTTGGTATCTGTTTTATGAATCAAGTAACAAGGAAAACCTGTGATGATAATGCTTTTGCTTTAAATCTTTTAAGCCAAATGAGTTCTCACTATTATGAAACATTAGTACTCCCCCAATTCCAGCGCCGATCACCCTCAACGCCGAGCTGACGTCACCCAACAGGGAGTACGCTTATGCGCATGCGTGGCGAGCGCTGTGAGCGTATTAGGCCCTCCCCATAGAAAAGCATTGCTGCAATGTTTTCCTATGGTGTTTTTACAGACGCTGAATGTACTCATGCAGAGCATGAGGATGTCCAGTGTCAAGCACTCAAAAGTTGTCTAGGAAACAGGAAGTGTCTTAAGGGCTGCCTGATTGACAGCTATTAGAGGCAGTCCTAGTCCTGTAATGTACTTATTGCATTTTCTCAGAAACCGCAATAATTAACATTGCAGGGTTAAGGGAACAGGGATATTGCACCCAGACCACTTCAATGAAGTGATCTGAGTGCCTATAGTGTCCCTTTCAGCGGAAATGTCAACTTTTCTCTGAAAAGGCAGTGTTTACATTGAAAAGCCTGCAGCGGCAGGATATAGACACCAAAAAAACTACATTAATCTGTAGTTGTTCTAGTGAACATAGAGTCCCTTTAAAATTGTAAAACAGATTTCTAAAGTCATAGTATCCTATGTCAGTTACAAAACAAATACCAGGTTGAGATTTTGTAACAACTCTTGAATGATAAGCAATGGGACAACAAGGCTTTTTAGATCATTTATGTGTCATGGAAATTTGAATTATTTTCACATAATTGGGATAAAAATTACAGGTTTTTATTAACCTGTAAACCTGGAGAAATAAAATGTGTAAAATAAGCTATGTACTGTTTCAGGTTTTTTTGTTTTTTTTAACCACTAGAGGGCACTTGTTCACCATGTGAAAAATGGTTTCTTCATACATTGACTTATTTTAAACCTTTGGTCAGTCATTGATTTATACCCTTGTTTCTTATTTATCTTTTTTTCGTTTTGTTTTAAGTTTTGTTTTTTATTATTTCATATGTCATCATTTAATTTGCAGAGTAACTTATTTTTTTGTAACTATCATTGTTATTAATTTCTGAAAAATCATATCGCAAACATCTGTCTAGAGTAGACTTGCTCTATTTATGCTATTGCGTCATTATTACAATTAACTTGTCATGACAGGTTCACTTTAGCTTGAATCCCCCCAATGCATTGAATACATTATATGTCACAGAGAGAAATTATGTATTTAATGTAAAGTTTTGATATAGAAAAATTCACCTTCCGTCCAATTCAGTGCTTCCATGTCCTTAGTTTTGTGCCTGTTACTCATCTATAACATTCACCTTGGGTCCCCTCTCACTCCTCCTGCAATAAATTGCCCTGCTTGAGGGAAATTCTCTAAACAGGGCAAACCTCCTCTGTGATGCTGGCATCTAAGTGAACATCAGTTACTCCATTCTTATACCTACTAGCGATCCCTAGCATTGGCTAGGGAGTTATCATAGCAACCACAGTGTATGTGCTGTGGTTGCTATATGTAGAAAACAGAAGGACCGCCTGTGGGAGGTTTCTTCTGTTTGCTCTTGTCAATCACTTGTTCAACATAGATCATTCTCCCAGTTGTTAGTCAATTCTTTTTCATAGACTATATTTTTAAATAGTTATTTATCCAAATCTATAGATTTACTAGCAAATTTGTAAGCATAACGTATAGATCAAATTGTATGCTCTTTCAAAAGAACATAAGTTATAGGTTCCATGACCGGTATCTTTGAACACAAGCAACGTGGTATACTCTTTGCATTCTGTCATGGCTCTATCTTTATCAACAATTCGAGCATTTTTAATAATATGTCAGCTTTGTCTTACTCTTCCAACATATTAACTAAACTAATATAGCATATAAAGAAAATGTTATATACCGCGGCTCTGAAAACAATAGTAGGTAATTGCTCAAAAAGGCAGTGTTTCACTTAGGCATTAAAGGAACACTATACTGTTATAGTGTCAGGAATACAAACTATCCCAACACTATAGTCCTGAGGTTTCATTTTATGTGACCATCCCCACTCCGGTCATGCTGAAAAGGATTTTATTCATCTTTTCTCCCACTCTGTTGCAGTCTTGCAACGACTGGCCTTGCCTGGATCCACCTCCATGGCTGAGAAGATCATTTTTGACAATCTCAGCCAATGCAAGCCTATTGCACATGCACTGCAATACACCATGCTGCTCCAATCAGCACATCATCATAGAGATGCATTGAACCAATGCAACTCTATGGGGAACGTACAGTGTTTTCATACAGAGCGTGGAGATGCCATTGTTGCATCACTGACACAGGAAGCACATCCAGTGGCCATTTGAGTGACTGCCACTAGAGGTGTTTTTAGGCTGAAAACAGCTTTTCCATTGAAAAGCCTGCAGGGACAGGCTATAGACACAAGAACCACTAAGCTGTAGTAGTTCTAATGACTATAGTTTTCATTTTAAATCAGTGATGAGAAGTACCTATTAAATATGTTTACAAAAATCTCTCATAGACTGACTTGGAATTCCAACTCAGCCAGAACATACGGTATATGAGATACTTTTACGGTATACTTTGTCCCATGAAGTTGCTGATTTTTAGCAAAATGTGGCCATAGGTAAAGCTTGATGCACCTTTGGTTACTACTATCTTGCCATTACCCATTTACGAGCAAAAGTTTAAGTAAGTATATCTTTGTGTCTCTCTTCACTAAGTTGTAAGTGGACATTACCACCTTGGTAGAGCCCACAAGTGATAGTGGAGGATTGTATGATTTTCCTAACGTTTATGAAATTTGAGTTTTTTTTAAAATAAAACGCAAAGGCAAGTAACATGCTCATTTTCTTTACTGATTTTCAGCAGCAAAGACATTCATACATACAGTTCACACAAACATGAAAGAAATAAACAACAAAATATATAGGTATCACATTACAATCCCCAACCATTTTAATCTTGTCTAAGTCCTGGTGTCAACATATTGTCTTCTTTAAACAATCCATACAATGAAATCCAACCACGAAACGAATCATAGGAAAACAAACTTCATCCAAAAATAGAATGAAAAAAAGAATCCTCAAAAATAAGAAATCCATTCACACTGCAAAGACAAGAAAAATTGTAAAGAATTTGTCAAAGATCTGAAAATAGAACAAAATTTTCATTACAGAAGCAATTATGTAACACGATTGAAAAGGACCAGTTATCAATAGGTTTAGAGCAAAATGCTTCAAAAGTAGATTCTCTAGACTTATCTACAGACTCCATTGGATAATCGTATCATAACCCACTTAGAACAATACGCTCCAAAATGACATCTACTGTGATAAGAATTAATACACTTATAGAAAGAAAAACAGTTTATCTTCAACCAAAATTGTGTCCAGTTCAACTTAGATTTAAATTCCTGTTCGGTCAAGTTATGTCTGTATGTTCTTTCACTCAGTAGATCAGGAGGGTTTAGAAATGTATGCTCTCTTACAGGAACGCTCCAGTGGGAAAGAAATATATACATTACTATAACAATTTAGTAGACATACCTCCAATGAAAACATGCATGCATTTAATTATGCATTTTTTTGTTTTTGTTTATTGGGGATATATCTAAAACCACATTGGAGGTTTTACCCAGGCAAGACTTTGTGGCATTCAGAAGCCCCAGAAACATGACTTAACTTGGCCCCTTCATCAGTAAAAGGGGGGGCACAGAACTGGTTACCTGTCTAGGGTCCTGTCGAATCTTTATTTTTCATTGAACGGCACTGCTTTATTTTTGGAGAGTGCTTGCCCATTTTTTATTCGGGAATTTCTTACTGGTGAGGTAATACCGAAAGGGCTATACAGCACCCCAGTTTAGAAAGCGCTAATCCAATTTGTGTTGCAGGCGGGCAAATAGCTATAACAAAACCCTAGAATTAGCTAGATACATCTAACATGCCTTATTTTAAATACAGCAGTAACCTCTTTAGATAGATACAGCTTTGTTGGTACTGGAGCCGTGTGTGATCACCATAGGAATTCTAAAATCCAGACAATGCCTTTAAGCCAAATTATTTTCTTTTAGAAGAAGTCAAACAACAATATTTTTATATTGCTCAGATCTTGTAGACATATGTAAAATTATCAAATCACTTAGCATATCTTTACTGACAATTGTCAGCAGGACCGTGGCCTTCAACTTCCTAACCTGCAATATTGTCCTCAGCAAATGGTGAAAATAAGTAATTCCTTAAAATAAAAAAATTAAATAAAAAAAAACAACGAGCTAATGCTTTTGAATCTCATTTCTAGAAACAGCTTTGAGAATTGTTATTTAAGCAGATTGCAGATGCAAATGTTAAGAGTTCCCCATAGTTCCACCGTGAAGAAACATTCCGGTCTAATTGTCAGTTGTTATAGTCTTTAAATATTTGGTTCCAGTCCTGGAGTTTGGGCAAGTAGTCTGCTGACCAAATTATACCCCAATTTATTCTGCCTTAAAGTTAAACATTTCCTTAGAGTCATTCCAAATAGGTATATTCATATTGAACCCTACTGTTGACCATCCCCCATTGGTAGTCATGTTCGCCAAACATTTCTGCTGGTACAATCTTACAATAGTTTCTCAAAACATAAAAAATGTCACCATGTTAACTACTCTGTCACATCCTGAGGAATTAAATTTGGATAAATTAAATTATTCCTTAAAAGGGAGCTACCACTTTTCTAGAAATTAAACCAATAAATAAATCATTCAAGAGTACTTATAACATATGTTAAATTGCTTCTTATGATAAACTCTATTTTCTCTTAATACTACATTAAAGTTTTGGTAAATACATCAAAATCTGGTTCAGTTCAGGCAAAGCAAAAGGCTAACTTTGCAAATTAAGAAGATACATTGAACTATTGTTTCCTTTTTCCTCTTGTCTCTGTTTTTTTTTTCTATGCTGATTTTCAGGGGACAAAGGACAGGGCTTATTATTATTAATATTTATAAAGCGCCAAAAAAATTTGGAGCGCTGTACACTGGGTGAGCTAACTGGGTCAACAAACAGAAAAGTACTAGTCGGACGCACAAGAACAGATGGAGTTGAGGGCCCTGCTCAAATGAGCTTACATTTTAAAGTATAACAATGATTAACAGGAAGCTAAGATGGAGGCACCCAGTGCAGGATAAATAGGTGTAGATTTCTACATTTCATTTTATTTTTCACACCTCACAAACACTTACTTCTTAAATTTAAGGATAAGTAAACATAATATTCAAAACCTTGAGAACAGTTTCCCTTTAAATGTGTGGTATTTGTACTTTTAGGAGACATTGCAAACGTTGCAGTGTAACTGGACACAGGAAAAAAAAAATAACTGAATAGCTTGAAAAGGATTTAGAAAGGGGAAATGGGGGCTCATGCAGAGAGAAAAGGATTGAGAAGTGAAAAGGGCACATGTGGGATGCATTGGTGAGATGGGACTTTGATACACTCCTATCCCCTAACTCCTCATATCCACAACATCCACTGCCACTACTGCCGTTATTTATATAGCACCAACATAATCTGCTGATCTATACAATTTATAAAAACAAGACAAAGAAAAGTAAGTAAAAACAAGTTTGATGCATAGGAACATATCATCACAAGCAGAATCCCCCACAAGTAGCATGTACAGTGTAATTGCCAAACCTCTGCTCTGGCGCTGTGAGTGTACATGCACAATTGCAGCTTTTGAATGCTTCTGAATGTGGAAAGGCAGGCACATGCTTGTACAGTGTGTCTCGTACTTCCGATAGCTCCATGGAGCTAACAGAAATGAAAGAAGTCTCCATGGATTTCTGATTGACATCCAGGGAGGTGTTTATGCACCCAATTATAAAAGGGTAAATTTCTCTTGAAATTGGCACTTTTATACACTTTCACAAATGTGGCAGGCTCCAGACATATAAAACACTTCAGCAAGCTTAAGCCCTGGATGGGTTCTTAACTCACATGTCCACTTACCCATTTGGAGTACCTACCATTATAGAGACAATATCTCAATATTAGAATGACACCATTATTGCCATTGTTACACTGGTCAGCCACAGCATTAAAACCACCTGCCTAATATCATGCAGGTCCCACTCGTGTTGTCAAAATAATTGTGATGTGTCGAGGCAAGAACTCTAAACATGTCCTGTGGTTTCTAGCACCAAGACATTAGCAGAAGATCCCTTAAGCCCTTCAAGTTGTGAGGTTGATGGATCGGATGTGTTGTTCCAGTACATCCCACAGATGCTCAATCGGATTGAGAGCTGAGGAATTTAAAGACCAAGGCAACACCTTGAACAATTTTTGCAGTGTGGCAGGGGGCATTATCCTGCTGAAAGAGGCCACTGCCACCAGGGAACACCATTGCCACAAATGGGTGTACGTGGTCTGCAACAATCTCTAGGTAGGAGGTATTTATGTAAAGTAACATTTACATAAATGACTCACGGTCCTTCACAGCAGAACATTGTCCAGTGCATAGCACTGCCTCTGCCAGCCTGCCTTCTACCCATAGTTTATCCTACTGCCATCTCTTACCAAGGTAAACAACCAGTGGCGTCACAAGGGGGGGTGGGGCAGTGACGCCACTGGCCCCCCCCTAGATCAGGCTGTGCCCCCCTTTGTGCCCCCCCAACTGGAAATTAAGTTACTGCTCGCTGGGCTCCCTCCAGGATACTGAGAGCCCAGCCCCATAGCAGTTGGATCATGCAGGCAGGGGAATCCCCCTGCCTGTAAACACGCACAGACACTGGAGGGAGGAGGATGCAGGGAGCAGGCTGTGCTCAATGTGCACTGCTCTCCTGCTCCCCCAGCAGACACGAAGGGGAGACTTCCTGCACACTGGAGTATGGTTCCTCCTCCACAGCACTAGCACAGGTATTTCCCACATGGAGCCTAAGGGGGATGATTTTGTGTATGTGTATAAAGTGTGACTGTAAACTGGTGTGAGTGACATTGTGTGTGTATACTTTAGTAAGAGTGTGTGTTATTGAGTGTGTCAGTGACATTGTGTGTATACTTAATAGTGTGTTTTAGTGAGAGTGTGTGACATTGTGTGTATACTTAATAATAGTGTGTGTTAGTGAGTGTGTGTGACATTGTGTGCATACGTAATAGTATGTCAGTGACGTGTGTATACTTAACAGTGTGTTAGTGAGAGTGTGTCACATTGTGTGTATACTTAATAGTGTGTATTAGTGAGAATTTGTGACATTGTGTGTATACGTAATATTGTGTGTATACTTAATAAGTGTGTGTTAGTGAGAGTGTGTGACATTGTGTGTATACTTCAGTAAGAGTGTGTAAGTGACAATGTGCGCTTACTGAAGAGTGTGTGAGTGACAATGCAACCCATTATATTCATAATACATTTTATAGATAAGGAAAAAAGTTTTACTTACAGTGAACCTGTCAGACAGGTTCACTGTGACATTAAAGGGACGCTATAGTCACCCAGACCACTTCAGCTCAAGGTCCCTCAGGTTTTAACCCTTCAGATGTAAACATAGCAGTTTCAGAGAAAGTGCTATGTTTACATAGCAGGGTTAATTCAATCTCTAGTGGCTGTCTTCCTGACAGCCGCTAGAGGCGCTTCTGCGACGCTGGATGCGAAAATTGCATCCAGCGTGCAGAACGTCCATAGGAAAGCATTGAGAAATGCTTTCCTATGGACTGTTTGAATGTGCACGCGGCTCCACTCGGGAGCTGTCGTCGGCAGGCGAAGGAGAGGTCACCAGCACAGAGGGAGCCTGGCCCCGGATTAAAGGGACACTATAGTCACCTGAACAACTTCAGCTTAATGAGGTTGTTCAGGTGAGTGCTACAGCTACCCGGAGCCTTTTTCTTGTAAGCACTGTATTTTCTGAGAAAATGCAGTGTTTACATTGGAAGCTTGGAACACCTCTTGTTGCAGTCAATCAGACGGCCACCAGAGGGACTTCCGAGTTCAGAGGCCCTAAAAAGGCCTCTCGTCCGATGCATTCTGGGTGAATGCATCAGACGGGCTATCAGCACACAAAGCACTGTGAACGCGCTTTGTGTGCTGATAGCCTGTCAGCACTGCTGTGGGCGTGGCTTCAGCTGACAGCTTCAGCTTCAGCTGACAGCTGAAGCCCGAACCCACAGGGACGCTTACGGTCCACAATAGTGGTTGAAGGGGGGGGGGGGGAGACCTATTCTCCTCCCCCCCCCGGCCCCCACCGCTGTGCGGCGGGTGGGGGCCCTAAAATTATCAATAAGGGGGGGACCTATTGTCCCCCCCCGGCCCCCACCCCTGAGCGGTGGGTGGGGGCCCTAAAATTATCGATAAGGGGGGGGACCTACTGTCCCCCCCCCCCCGGCCCCCACCCCTGTGCGGCGGGTGGGGGCCCTAAAATTATCAATAAGGGGGGGACCTACTGTCCCCCCCCCGGCCCCCACCCCTGTGCGGCGGGTGGGGGCCCTAAAATTATCAATAAGGGGGGGACCTATTGTCCCCCCCCGGCCCCCACCCCTGAGCGGTGGGTGGGGGCCCTAAAATTATCGATAAGGGGGGGGACCTACTGTCCCCCCCCCCGGCCCCCACCCCTGTGCGGCGGGTGGGGGCCCTAAAATTATCAATAAGGGGGGGGACCTACTGTCCCCCCCCGGCCCCCACCCCTGTGCGGCGGGTGGGGGCCCTAAAATTATCAATAAGGGGGGGACCTATTGTCCCCCCCCCCGGCCCCCACCCCTGAGCGGTGGGTGGGGGCCCTAAAATTATCGATAAGGGGGGGGGACCTACTGTCCCCCCCCCCGGCCCCCACCCCTGTGCGGCGGGTGGGGGCCCTAAAATTATCAATAAGGGGGACCTACTGTCCCCCCCGGCCCCCTGGGGGGGCCGGGGGGGACAGTAGGTCCCCCCTTATTGATAATTTTAGGGCCCCCACCCGCCGCACAGGGGTGGGGGCCGGGGGGGGGACAGTAGGTCCCCCCCCCTTATCGATAATTTTAGGGCCCCCACCCACCGCTCAGGGGTGGGGGCCGGGGGGGGGGACAGTAGGTCCCCCCCCTTATCGATAATTTTAGGGCCCCCACCCACCGCTCAGGGTGGGTGGGGGCCCTAAATACAAAGGGGGGGGGGGACCCTAGTTAACCCTCCCCCCCCCCCCCCCCCCCCCCCCCCCAAAAAAAAAATTATCTCCCTACCTACCCCCCTCACCCTAAAAATAATGAGGGGGGGAACATTAACTAAAAACCTGTAAAAAAGAAAAAATGAGATAAAATCAACTTACCATTCGATGTTTTCTTTCTTCTAAAATCTTCTTTCTTCAGCCCAAAAAAAGGCCAAATAAAAATCCATAATAACCGACGCAATTAAAAAAAAAAAAAAAAACGAGCGCAAAAAAAATAATCCGTCTTCACCCATGGAGGGCTCCGCGCAGACTGAGCTCCGCAGGGTGGGGAAGGCTTATAAAGCCTTGCCCCGCCCTGCAATTAGGCTAAGAACACTCTGATTGGTGGGTTTAAACCAATCAGAGTGCTCTTTGTCATTTTACAAGCGTGGGAAAGTTCTTTGGAATTTTCCCACGCTTGTAAAATGACACAGAGCACTGTGATTGGATGGATTTCAAGCCATCCAATCACAGTGCTCTGTGTCATTTTACAAGCGTGGGAAAATTCCAAAGAACTTTCCCACGCTTGTAAAATGACACAGAGCACTGTGATTGGATGGCTTGAAATCCATCCAATCACAGTGCTCTGTGTCATTTTACAAGCGTGGGAAAATTCCAAAGAACTTTCCCACGCTTGTAAAATGACACAGAGCACTGTGATTGGATGGCTTTAAATCCATCCAATCACAGTGCTCTGTGTCATTTTACAAGCGTGGGAAAATTCCAAAGAACTTTCCCACGCTTGTAAAATGACAAAGAGCACTCTGATTGGCTTAAACCCACCAATCAGAGTGTTCTTAGCATAATTGCAGGGCGGGGCAAGGCTTTATAAGCCTTCCCCCGCCCTGCAGAGCTCAGTCTGCGCGGAGCCCTCCATGGGTGAAGATGGATTATTTTTTTTTGCGCTCGGTTTTTTTCTTTTTAATTGCGTCGGTTATTATGGATTTTTATTTGGCCTTTTTGGGGGCTGAAGAAAGAAGATTTTAGAAGAAAGAAAACATCGAATGGTAAGTTGATTTTATCTCATTTTTTCTTTTTTACAGGTTTTTAGTTAATGGTCCCCCCTCATTATTTTTAGGGTGAGGGGGGTAGGTAGGGAGATATTTTTTTTGGGGGGGGGGGGGGGAGGGTTAACTAGGGTCCCCCCCCCTTTGTATTTAGGGCCCCCACCCACCGCTCAGGGGTGGGGGCCGGGGGGGACAATAGGTCCCCCCCTTATTGATAATTGTAGGGCCCCCACCCGCCGCTCAGGGGTGGGGGCTGGGGGGGGACAGTAGGTCCCCCCCTCATTGATCATTTTAGGGCCCCCACCCGCCGCTCAGGGGTGGGGGCCGGGGGGGGCAGTAAGTCCCCCCCCTCATTGATAATTTTAGGGCCCCCACCCGCCGCTCAGGGGTGGGGGCCGGGGGGGGCGGTAAGTCCCCCCCCTCATTGATAATTTTAGGGCCCCCACCCGCCGCACAGGGGTGGGGGCCGGGGGGACAGTAGGACCCCCCCTTATTGATAATTTTAGGGCCCCCACCCGCCGCACAGGGGTGGGGGCCGGGGGGGGACAGTAGGTCCCCCCCTTATTGATAATTGTAGGGCCCCCACCCGCCGCTCAGGGGTGGGGGCCGGGGGGGGACAGAAGGTCCCCCCCTCATTGATCATTTTAGGGCCCCCACCCGCCGCTCAGGGGTGGGGAACGGGGGGGGCAATAAGTCCCCCCCCTCATTGATAATTTTAGGGCCCCCACCCGCCGCACAGGGGTGGGGGCCGGGGGGGACAGTAGGTCCCCCCCTTATTGATAATTGTAGGGCCCCCACCCGCCGCTCAGGGGTGGGGGCCGGGGGGGGACAGTAGGTCCCCCCCATATTGATAATTTTAGGGCCCCCACCCGCCGCACAGGGGTGGGGGCCGGGGGGGGGACAGTAGGTCCCCCCCTTATTGATAATTTTAGGGCCCCCACCCGCCGCACAGGGGTGGGGGCCGGGGGGGGACAGTAGGTCCCCCCCCTTATTGATAATTTTAGAAAGCGAGCTGAGCTGTCAGTCAGACAGCTCAGCTCGCGAACGCGCATTCCGCGCACCCCCCTCCCCTACTGCTCCCCCCTCCCCTACTGGTCCTTACCTTCCCCCTCCCCTCCTGGTCCTTACCTTCCCCTCCCCCTTCCCTACTGGTCCTTACCTTCCCCTCCCCTAGTGGTCCTTATCCCCCTCCCCCCCCTCCCCTACTGGTCCTTACCTTCCCCCTCCCCTCCTGGTCTTTACCTTCCCCTCCCCTAGTGGTCCTTCTCCCCCCTCCCCCCCTCCCCTACTGGTCCTTACCTTCCCCTCCCCTAGTGGTCCTTATCCCCCCCTACCTCCCCTAGTGGTCCTTATTCCCCCCCTCCCTCCCCTAGTGGTCATTATTCCCCCCTCCCTCCCCTAGTGGTCATTATTCCCCCCTCCCTCCCCTAGTGGTCCTTATTCCCCCCTCCCTCCCATAGTGGTCCTTATTCCCCCCTCCCTCCCATAGTGGTCCTTATTCCCCCCTCCCTCCCATAGTGGTCCTTATTCCCCCCTCCCTCCCATAGTGGTCCTTATTCCCCCCTCCCTCCCATAGTGGTCCTTATTGCCCCCTCCCTCCCATAGTGGTCCTTATTCCCCCCTCCCTCCCATAGTGGTCCTTATTCCCCCCTCCCTCCCATAGTGGTCCTTATTCCCCCCTCCCTCCCATAGTGGTCCTTATTCCCCCCTCCCTCCCATAGTGGTCCTTATTCCCCCCTCCCTCCTATAGTGGTCCTTATCCCCCCCTCCCTCCCCTAGTGGTCCTTATCCCCCCCTCCCTCCCCTAGTGGTCCTTATCCCCCCCTCCCTCCCCTAGTGGTCCTTATCCCCCCCTCCCTCCCCTAGTGGTCCTTGCTCCCCCACCTCCCTCCCCTAGTGGTCCTTATCCCCCCCCTCCCTCCCCTAGTGGTCCTTATCCCCCCCTCCCTCCCCTAGTGGTCCTTATCCCCCCCTCCCTCCCCTAGTGGTCCTTATCCCCCCCTCCCTCCCCTAGTGGTCCTTATCCCCCCCTCCCTCCCCTAGTGGTCCTTATCCCCCCCTCCCTCCCCTAGTGGTCCTTATCCCCCCTCCCTCCCCTAGTGGTCCTTGCTCCCCCCCCTCCCTCCCTCGTGGTCCTTATCCCCCCCTCCCTCCCCTAGTGGTCCTTACCCTCCCCTCCTGCCCGTGTAGCGTGGCCGGGCTGCGCGGAACGCGGGACAGGAACCTCTGTTTCCTGTACCCGGCTGCCGGCGGAATGAAAGGAAATGCTCACTGTGAGCACTTCCTGTCATTCCGCCGGCGGCCGGTTACCGGAAACAGAGGTTCCTGTCCCGCGCCGCTCAGCCACGCTACATGGAGAGACCGGCAGGAGGGAACGCTCTGCGCTTCCCTCCTGCCGGTCACTCAAACCCAGCTGCCCTCCATGCAGCAGTGCTGCGCCGCCTGAAGCTTGTAAAAGCGCTCAGGCGGCGCAGCATGAGGAGCGACACCGGGCACAGGGATCCGGCGCCCCCTGCTAAGTTGCGCCCTAGGCGGCTGCCTAGGTCGCCTTACAGGTAGCGCCGGCCCTGGCGGCAGCTCTGTGTGAAGCAGCGAGAAAGTGATAGGCTGTCATCACTTCCTCCCTGCCAGCTGATATCACAGGGGCCCGGCTCTTAATGGGCCAGCAAACCTCGGGGCCCTTGTTTAATGAGTTGTATGAGTTTAATGAGTGTTAGGGGGTGCAAATCATACACAATATAATGGAACTCATGATTTCCGGTATATTGTGTATGATCTTCGGGTGCCAGGGAGCTGCATTCAACATGCAGGAGTCTTCCAGGACTACCGGGAGACTTGGGATGTCTGGTATTAGGCAGTTTGTGTGTGTGTGTGTGTGTGTGTATGGGTGTATGTATTAGGCAGTGTGCATGTATGGGTGTATGTATTAGGCAGTGTGCATGTATGGGTGTATGTATTAGGCAGTGTGCATGTATGGGTGTATGTATTAGGCAATCTATGTGTATAGATGTATGTATTGTGCAATATGTGTGTACAGATGGATGTATTAGGCAGTATGTGTGTATGGATGTAGGTATTAGGCAGTATGTGTGTATAGATGTATGTATTGGGTAGTATGTGTGTATATATGTAAGTATTAATCAGTGTGCATGTATGGGTGTATGTATTAGGCAGTGTGCGTTTATGGGTCTATGTATTAGGCAATATGTGTGTAGGTATTGGGCAATATGTGTGTATGGATGTATGTATTAGGCAGTGTGCGTGTATGGGTGTGTATGTATTAAGCAATATGTGTGCAGGAGCAGAGCAAACAGAGGAGCAGAACAAGCAGAGAGGAGGCAGCGCAGAGCAAGTAGAGAGGAGCAGAGCAAGTAGAGAGGAGCAGAGCAGAGCAAAAAAAGGGGAGCAAAGCAGAGAGGAGCGAGAGCAGAGCACGCAGAGAGGAGCAAAAGCAGAGCATGCAAATAGAAGCACAGCATGCAGAGAGGAGACAGAGCAGAGCAAGCAGAGAGGAGGCAGAGCAGAGAGGAGCAGAGCAAGCAGAGAGGAGGCAGAGCAGAGAGGAGCAGAGCAAGCAGAGAGGAGGCAGAGCAGAGAGGAGCAGAGCAAGCAGAGAGGAGGCAGAGCAGAGAGGAGCAGAGCAAGCAGAGAGGAGGCAGAGTAGAGAGGAGCAGAGCAAGCAGAGAGGAGGCAGAGTAGAGAGGAGCAGAGCAAGCAGAGCAAGTAGAGAAAAGCAGCACAAGTCGAGAGTAGCGGAGCAGAGCAAAAAAAGGGGAGCAAAGCAAGCAGAGAGGAGCAAGAGCAGAGCACGCAGAGAGGAGCAAAAGCAGAGCATGCAAATAGAAGCACAGCATGCAGAGAGGAGGCAGAGCAGAGCAAGCAGAGAGGAGGAAGAGCAAGCAGAGCAAAGCAAGTAGAGAGGAGCGGAGAGGTGTAGAGCAAGCAGAGAGGAGCAAGAGCAAAGGAGGCAGAGCAAGCAGAGGGGAGCAGAACAAGCAGGCAGAGAGGAGCAGGTATTGTGGCCAGTGGCCTGTGCCACATCTAGGTTCTGATAAAAGTGAATTAATTGCCGTGGTTACAGTGAGTGCTGTGAGTGTGACAAAAGTGACTTACCCCTGAATGCAGACAGTGAGTGGTATGACAGTGGCACTTACTCTTGACATTGCCGACAGTGGTGTGACAGTGTAACCTTACTTACCAGAGATTGCAGACAGTTTGCAGTGAGGCCCCACATAAGGTGTGAAACCTTACCTACCTGAGAGTGCAATTTGCAGAGGGACTGACTGAGCGGAGCAGACACTCCAGACCGTGGCACTACTACTGTAAGTAACGTGAACTTATATTGCAGCTTTTGACTAAATGATATGTATGTACCCAGGATTCCATATTGTGAGCATGAGAATGAAACAAGTCATTTTAGTTTGTGTTGGTATACTATTCACCAACTATTGGTCAGCGCACAAACTTTAGTGCCATCCATTTTTAGTTGTTCATGGAAGTAGAGCTAAATCTGCTCTTCTTACAGGAAAAGTTCATTTGAGTTAGCCTTTCAAAATACAACTTTGTGTCACTTTAACTCCTTAAGGACCAAACTTCTGGAATAAAAGGGAATCATGACATGTCATGTGTCCTTAAGGGGTTAAAATGCTTTATGATGGTGGAAAACTGGCAGCAATCAGGAACAGGATTCCACAGACTCAAATGGAGACCTGCAGAAGGTAATCAGTACCAAGTTAAGATCCCAGGTTGGAACAATATTCATAGTTTGGCAGATCTGCAGAGCTGGGTTGCAGAAGAGCAACTTGCATTTTGCAAATAAATAGTCCTTCACGAATTAATATTTCTATTTAAGTGCTCTGAACATCCTTCGTGAGAGACGTATTTGATGTTGTTTTAATCAGCCACTCATCTAGGGCTTGCAATTTGTTGATAGGAGAATAATCTGAATTTCTGAACCATATAACAAAACTACAAGACAGACTAAATAAGAAATTATTGAAATTCTAACTATACAGTGAAAGTAAGAATAGTCAAGAATTCAAAGTGCATTTCAAGTTTGAGGCCAAAATAACAGATCCAAAAAAAAAAATATATATTTTTTCCCAAATCAAAAGGTGTTTCTTTTTTGGCCTTAAATTAAATATTTACTTTGAATACCTGACAATTCGCACTTTGGTGAATATTTTTTTTTCTTTCTTATATACCAGAAGTTGTTAAACTACTAGTCATATTTCCTATTCTTATCATCTGATTTAAGTTTCTAGTCAGTCAGAACATAGCAATGCATTTCTATGAGAATCGTTAATTTTCTTGCGTCCTGTGTTTGCTTTAGAAGTTCTTATCTCTTATTGTATCCAAACACGCTGTGCTATAAAAAGGTCTGTTTAAAATTGTACTTTTTTTTCTATATAAAAGCACACAAAAAAAAAAAAATATATATATATAGACAATAAAAACGAAATGTTGCAGAAAGGAGTTATTGACATATACATCATTCCCCATGCAATGAAAAGAGTAGAGTCGTGCATCCAGGACATTATTACGTTTCTATTTCCAACCACTGTACAGCAAGCATTGCAAAGCAGTTACTGGGCAAGGAAAGTACACACCACAGTTACTTACCCACTGAGATCGAAGGAAAGGATTTCACCAACACCAGTGTAAAATTAGTTGTTTTTGTTTTTTTTTATACTTTACAGAAAAAAATCACAAAAGGTTGCGCTAGCATTGCAATTAAAGATATTTTTTTCAGAGCTCTAGGTGTGGTTAGCAAGGCAGAATAAAGTTAGAATATTTATGGATGATCCAGGAGTCACATGGTTACCTAACTTTAAGAGAAAAATCTGAGTTGAGTAAGCTTTAAGGAGAAGGGTCTGGTAAAAAAGGTTTTGGTTTGATTTTTAAACCTTTATTATATTCAGACAGATATATGAAGCCAATACATTATCATGTTATTACAGGTTTGGAGGTTCAAAACATAAACAACATACATCTTATCAGGTGCTTATTAAAGCACAAGGCTGTGCTTGTAATCTTGTACACAGCTGTGAATATATCATCCTCCATCATATTTCCTTGAATATAGCATAAAATGTTTCACAAAGAAATTATTATCCTGTTATGGCTTTTAATCTTATACCAAATCATGTGCAGGGGTGTTCCATAAAACTTCATTTCTCAGATAAGACAGTTCTAGATTACTTTACAGTATAGAGTTTAGAGTATAGAGTTTTAACCCAGTCGGTGTTTTCTTGGACAGTTTTAACCTTGTGCATGAAGGCACTTATGGGATATAGGAATAGCAAATTGCACACTATGTGAAGTCACTTGCTGCCTAGATCAGAGAGCATGTTACCTGATCAATAGGTTGCTAGCCTTGTTCTGCATTCACAGGTACGATGTATATATTCAATTCAGTCACATTGCATGGGATATTATATGTCATAGAGTGCATTAAATAAAAATAAAAATAAAAAAAATGTTAAATGCCAAAAGCGACCTGCTTGAAAATGAATATCAGATTACAGGGAATCTAGGAGGAGGACATATTTAGAGGCTTCAGAAAAGATATTACTTTGATTTTGTGCCGCTCATTGAGGCTGATCAATGGATGTGATCCTCGACGGGTGAGCGCTCAGCAATAACAGACAGACATTTTCATCTGAAGAATTAACTGGTTTCTGTCCTGTTATTTTTTATGTGGCAGGAGGTTTTTTTACCTCAGGTGGGGGCCCACACGGAGGTCAGGTACTTATAATCTTACATGTAATGGAGGCACATGATTAAGGTGCCAGTCTCTGTTTCCCAGCACCCTTTCTCATATTTGTCCCATCATTATCGCTTGTGTGATTTTATATTTCTAGCGGTAGAATAATTAATTTTCTTGATTATATTTGATACCCCACAGCACCACACGCCAGGTTGCAACATGCTGCTTCATTTTTTAACAAAATGTTGCAACTTTCCTGGCCTGAGGTGCTTTGGTAGGAGTTTCTATTATTCTAGTAATATCAGCAGCCAGAATAGCTGTGAGTGTAATTTTTTATATTTGCTTATTTATTGTTTTTAGTAACACAATGTATATGAGATTGGCTTTATCACTAGTAATCTAGTGGCAAGTATGTGAGGAGCAAGGGTTTAGCTTTGATAGATACGCAAGAGCCGCGCACGCATTCAGCCAGTCCATAGGAAAGCATTCACAATGCTTTCCTATGGACGCTGGCATCTTCTCACTGTGAAAATCACAGTGAGAAGCGCCTGTCAATGAGACAGCCACTAGAGGCTGGATTTACCCATTTATAAACAGCAGTTTCTCTGAAAATGCTAGGTTTATAGAAAAAAGGGTTAAACCTAGATGGACCTGGCACCCTGACCACTTCATTAAGCTGAAGTGGTCTGGGTGCCTATAGTGGTCCTTTAATAGGAGGTATTTGTGATTGAATTAATGAGTGTGTTGGGATTTGAGCTAGAGAAACTGAGATTTGACACTGGTGACAGTCTACAAAACACACACAAAATTAAACATCCACCAAACTGCCCAGGAATGTTTTGGCCTTTGTCAAGCCTATGTGTAAACAGCCCTAGCACCTTTATGCAGGGTTTCTGAGCTTCATCATTCTTTGTTGTAAGTCTGCCTGTGAGACACTTACACAATCAGGGCTCAGGATCCTTCACAGTAAGCGGAAAAGGAGCACTTCAGGAGAGGTGGGAATTGTACAGCTGGCGCAACTACCACACACGCACCATTCAAATAACTAGACAGACAGAGGAAGAAGTACAATTTCCTTCTGTGACATGGGGTTGTAAGCTTATTTCAAAGTTATTTAGAGGGACTGCAGACTTCCTTACACCATAACATGTGCAAGACGCACACATTTTGGTGCACATGTGGAAGTGGTTAAATTATCCTCTATGTAAGTTTGACATTTCCATCACTTCATTTACTTGCATCATTCAATTTCTACTACCTGACTGGACATCACGTGGTAGGCAGTCAGCACCTTGTACATTAGGATTGTGGACCTCAGTATAAAGGGCTGATGCAATACAAAAAAGCAGGCACATTTAACACAAACAAATGGGCCCAACTAGCCCTCCTTCCACCACCTTTGTAAAACATCAATTGCTGCCCAATTTTTTTTAGAAGTATAGCAATTATTAAAGTTTATGGGCAGCTCCCCATTGTCCTTTATACCTTCAGAACTTACAGAGGGAGGTGGCAATGACATTGAGAAGAAACTAATATTCTTGAGATGGCAGTCTGACTGGACCTCCTTGAATGTAAAGAGGGGACGGGGGGACATTTTACTCATAAACTAATATTTTAATGTTGACACAATGCAGATCATGTTTGCACAAACTGAGCACATCTATTTTGACAACTTCACCACAATTATACAGCATTATAAAATGAAATTTAAAAAAAAATAAAACATTCACCCAATTAGCAACCTTGGGAAATTGTTACTTAGGAAAGTCAGTAAGAGAATTACCAATACAAAAGGTGGAATTTTAGATAAAAAGGTTTCTTCAAGCTTCATCTGTGTATTTTGTGGTGTTGTATTTTGCATTCATTAGAGGTTCAAATCCTTGATGTTGTTTCCTGTGCATGAAGAGGAGTAGCAGAACAAGGAGTACAAGCAAAGCAAGAAGTATACCACCGACAGTAGAGGCAACTATAACCCCTATTGCACGACTGTCTCCCGAGTCTGCATTGGAAGAAAAGAAAGGAGGAGAAAAAAAAAAAAAAGTAAGATTGCTTCATTATTAGGGAGTGACAGGAATACAATTGAAACCAAGCAGGCACGTGAAAGAAAGAAACCCAAAGTGACAGTCAAGGAACGGGAACACCTAAAGGATGTACAACCCGGATAGTAGCAACGGAGCTGATCTCAGTCATCTACAAGCCTCAATCTCCACCCCTACTCAGATTGGAATGATTTATGTAAAGCCAATGACATTTTTTTAAAAAATTACATTTAAAGTTCTGCATTTACTGGCCATGCAGCTTCTGCAGAGTGTCCAACAAGCCAAGAAACTTTCTATAGCACTTCTGAACTTAAGCGCATGGATTTTATTTTAAAACATTTGAAGAGTGTTCGATTCAGTTGTCAGCTTTAAGGGACTCTCCAGTGCCAGGAAAACAGGTCTGCAGGATCTTGCAGTGGTCTGAGTTGGCACCCAGACCACTCCAGTGGGCAGAAGTGGTCTGGATGCCTGGAGTGTCAATTTAATCCACAGATTGCCATGACAGCAGTATTTGATTTTTTTTTTTTTGAGAAAAACATTTGGAACAGCGGATTGGGATCGGGGCGGGGGAGAGTTGAATATAAACAATTATTACCTAGATATAGTTGCCAAGTGAAGTCTGTCACCCAAAAAAAAAAAAATATATATATATATATATACACATATACATATACACACACACACACACACATACACACCAAAAATCCTTGCACTCAAGCCAAATAGTAAATTAAAGCCAAAAATGGCTTTTACTTGCCGGGTGCCAGTCTTCAGGGGAATGTGGTATATATAATAAACTGGAACTGCACTCACGGTCTTCCAATGTAATAAATTCTTTATTGCATCAAAATCAAAATCGAAGTTTCGGTCTGCACAGGGTACATCAATGGGGACGGCTATGGCCCCCATGTACGCCAATGTATATATATGAAACAACACACATTTTTCCTAGTTATGGTGACAAAATTTTGAGGTTCTTCAGGTTCATCGATGATTTGTTTATAATCTGGACAGGAACCGTATTAGAAGCGCAAGATATGGTAAAAAAAATTCTAAATGAGGTGGACAGTCCGATTCGATTTACAGCAGAGATCATCATGGATAAAGTACATTTTCTAGACCTACAGGTCTGGATTAAGGAAGGAAGACCCACAAAACCCACTGATCGCAATACAATTCTGCATGCACAGAGTGCACATCCTGAGAGACTAAAATTCTCATTACCCAAGGCGCAATTCTTAAGAACAATACGTAACAACTCAAACGAGACAACAAAGGATGAACAATTACAACAGATGAAAATGACATTTTTGCACCGAGGCTATGATACTAAACAATTGGATGTTGCGTTGCAACAAGCAAGGCAACACATTCCAAAGGAATCGTCCTCATTACTAAAAAAAAAAAAAAAAAAAATCGGTTGATTTGTCCTTTGACATACAATGAAGCATCTATCAAATTATCTAATGTTGTCAAAAGTAATTCCCAGATTTTACTATTAACATGACGTAAAGTCTTGATTTTATTAAAGACACGGAGGCGAGTATTATGCATCTCTCTTTCTTTATTACTCTCAGCAGCAAAGAAATAGAGAAATAAATAACTGAAATGAACAAAAAAAATACAGTGCTCAAGCAACCAATCACATAACACAGGAAGTTACTATAATATGCTTGAAGCACCCACAATCCCCCTCTTTCTTGCGGATAACGAAGACCAAAATGTAGAACATCCAACTTCAGCTAACGTAGCCAACAGCATCTCCAACATGGAAAATCACGATGAATTCAGGCTAAAGGAGACACAGAAAAAAGAAGGTAATATCTGGGCTCCAACTGTATGTGCACAACTACAACAAGTAAATCACTTCAAGTCAAACCCAATGCTTCACACCCAAATACGGTAATACATCAAGTGGTAGCATAAACGCATTCCCCAACACATAGGACGTCAGATACTGAAACATAGAATCAAAACCTCAAATAGAGAACTTACCATACTTACCCACCATACCAGCCAATGTCTAACCCCATCCGGGTGGGTGGGTGGGAATAATACTCGCCTCCGTGTCTTTAATAAAATCATGACTTTACGTCATGTTAATAGTAAAATCTGGGAATTTTATTAAAGACACGGAGGCTCCTATTATGCAAGTTCAAAGCTTAGAAACCACTTGAGATGCAAAATGGTCAATCGGTCTGAAGTAGAAGTCACGAAAAGTCGATTCCCGTGACCAATCCGCTGCACGTAGAATATCTTCCAAGCGGCAGCCCATAGCCGAAGCCTTAGAGGCCATAGCTCCACGGACTGAATGAGGGGTGAATCTGGACGTATCGATCCCGGCCAGAGTCAACAACTCTCGTACCCATCTTGCCAACGTAGGTGTAGACACCGGAAGGTGTGGGGCTCGAAACGAAATGAACAAGGGGCATAAATCCAGGGATCGCAACGGTCGAGTAACCTCGAGATAGGCCTGAAGGCATTCGACCGGACAGAGAGCAGTATGATCTTGGAATCTAGGATAAATGAACACTTTCGAAGCCGACTTAGTCCTTCTGGATATGTTAAAGGAGATGCCTTCCGGGGTGAACGCAATGGCATTCCAGTCGAGTGCTCGAACATCCGACACCCTCTTACAAGAAATCAGACATAACAGCATGACCACCTTAGCCGACAGCTGTTTCAGTGTCAGATCCTGGTTAGGGTACCAAGATGACAAAAATCAGAGAACCACATTCACGTCCCAAAAACCAGTGAATCTCGCACAGGGTGGTCTAGTGAGACAAATCCCTTTGAGCAGCCGGCATACGAAGGGGTGACGTCCCACAGGCGAACCATCCAAACCTTGATGCCTAGCTGATATAGCGTATCGGCATAGATTAATGGTGCGATACGCTTTCCCAGATTCAAACATCCCAGTAAGAAATTCCATGATCATATGCAAAGGGGCAGATACGGGATCCACTGACCGTTCCACGCACCAACAAGACCAGATTCGCCAGGCGGATCGGTATGCAACTCGAGTACCTGGTGCCCATGCATTGTCGAGGAGGTAGAGAGTCGACTGCGGAACTCCTGCGATAGTCCAGGGTCCCCTGAATGGGGCCATGCCATCAGATGGAGGAGGCCGCGATCCACTAACTCGTGCGAGTTGCCATCCGGATTCCTCAGGAGATTCGGAAAGGTCGGTATTAGACGTGGGTAATCCGCGGTCAATTCCAGTAACCGAGGGAACCAAGGTCGAGACCGCCACAGTGGTGTGATCAGCACCATCGAGCAGCCGTGTCGAGTCAGCTTCGATAGCATGCGAGCCATCAGATTGAACGGGGGAAAGGCGTAAAGCCGAGCATTCGGCAATCCTGAAGGAATGCATCCGTCGCCACTGCTGCCGGATCTGGTCTCCAACTGAAGAACTTGGACACTTGTGTGTTGAGACGGGACGCGAAAAGGTCCATTTCGAATGGGCCCCAAATTAGGTCCAAGCCCTGGAAGGCCGCAGCGTGCAAGTGCCAATCTCCAGAGTCTCTCAAGTACCGTGAGTTCCAATCGGCCGTTGAGTTGTCCAGTCCCGGAATATGTTTCGCCTGCACAGAAATGTTGTTGCGAAGGCAGAACCGCCAGAAGTCCTTCGCCATGAGAGCTAGCATGCGCGATTTCGTGCCTCCCAAGTGGTTGATGTAGAGTCCATGAGACTCGTAGTCCATGAGACATGGACCTGTAATTGCTCTTTCGATTGGGCCATCAGCAAGATGTCGTCCAAATAAATGATCAGACGCACTCCACGGCTCCGGAGGAATGACACTACTGGCTTCATGACCTTTTTGAAGCACCAGGGGGCAGAGGAGAGTCCAAATGGCAGACAAGTAAACTTCCAGCGCTTTCCAGGTGAACTGGAGGAAATTCCTGTGGGCCGTGGTTATAGGCACTGTAAAATAAGCGTCCTTGAGGTCCAGTTTGGCCAACCAGTCAGACTCTTGAAGGAGGTCTCGGAGGCAATGGACGCCTTCCATCTGGAAATGACGATATTGGAGAAAGGCGTTGAGGGGGCGGAGGTTGATGACTGGACGCACACCCCCTCCTTTCTTTGGGACCAAAAATAGGTTGCTCGTAAACCCCGGTTGAGTAAACGGGACCTCTTGTATCGCACCCTTGGTGCAAAGTTCCATGATCTCCGAGGAGATCGATTCTTCTTGATCTCGAGCGAGTGATAGTTCCCTGGGGACAAAGAGCTGGACAGGAATGAATACAAAATCTATGTGGTAACCCTGCACTGTTTGGAGAACCCAAGCATCTGTTGTCAAGGCAGCCCACGCCTCGTAAAACTGGGCCAATCTGCCCTCCACCCGCTCTTGTGTATAAGGGCGTCTGCCCGACGAGGCACCTCTCGGATAGCGGGAATTCCAGGGTCTCCCTCTGGAGGGGAAGAACAGAGCCGGTCTTGGCTCCTGGAAATTCCTGGTAGGGAAGAAGGAGCCTCTCTGGGCTTGAGACGAACCCCGGAAACCACGGCTGGGTGGACGGCTCCTGTTGCGCCCGGCCCCACCAAAAACCCTAGGGGAAAACACCCATATTCATATTAGCCTGGGCCTTATCAATGTCTTTACGTAAGACCCCAGGTCTCTGACGAAGTTATCGCCAAACAGCCTCCTCTCAGCCGAGGGGCCAGGTTCCGATATGGCAATGGTAGCCAACTTCAGATCGATCTTAAGCAGGATCACTTTCCTGCGTTCAGCAGAAACGGCCATGTTGGCATTGCCGAGCAGGCAAATGGCACGTTGCACCCAGCCAATCACCACGTCTATGTCAAGTTCCGCCTCACCTGCTTTGGCGGCTTCCAGTACCTCATAGGCTTTAGACAGAGGGCCAAGGGTGTCCATTATCTTATCCTGACAGTTTCTCAGGGAAAAATCCAGGCCTCTCTTTTGTTTCCAGCCTGATTTGTTAAGGAACTGGGCGATCTGAGGATCGACCTCTGGCGTCTTACACGCCGATCCTGGGACCGAAGGCCTAGGGCATTCAGCCCGTAACTTACTGCGACTCTCCTTAGATCGGGGGGTTCCCACTCAGCGGAACGAGGATGGCGCAAGTCGTCTGGATCAAACAAGGGGTTACCCTGCGGATCCAGAATCCCTGCGTCGCCACTCGCCCCCTGGGCAGTAACACCCCTAGCAGGGAAAGCGCCCCCAGGACGGGGTGCTACGGCAGGGGGAGCTCCCTCCTCCGAGCCGGCTTCATCATCGGAAGCATAGTCCAATTCCTCATATTCATCCTCCTCACTCCGGTCACTCTCGGACCTTTCCTCACGGGATCTAGCCAGTTTCCATGATCTGGTCGTTTTTGCCCGACCAGGGGCTCTTTTGCGCGGTGGAAGCGCGCCATCCGTGACTGCCTCAGGCGAGTCTGTCAGGGCAGGTAAAACCTGCATCATGGAGTGGGAGGAGAGGTGTTTGACCTTCACCTTACGGGCAACGGGCAAGGCAGGGGCAGGACCCATACCCAGGAGGGTAGGGTTAGCTACCTGGGGCAACAAGAGAGACTGCGCTAGAATCTGGGAGAAGGAGGAGGACATAGCCCCCATAGCGGAGGCGAGCACTCTCTGGAGAGAGGACGCCATGGTGGAGTCCATCAAGGCTTGGAACTCCTCAGATACGGCCTGATTCTCAGGAATTCCCTGATGGAATTCATCAATGTGGCCCTCAGGCCCATCACCCTTATCCTGCATGATAGCAGGTGAGGACTAAAAATAAAACAGTTGTAAACAAAAAATGACAGGCAATCTGAAAGCAAAGAAAAAATGTATATAAGTATTCAGGATGAAAATATATACAGAAAAAAAGCTCAGGGTTTATTAACCCAAAGGAAGATAGAGAAACAGAAAATGAAGAAACATCCACAGAGAAAAAACAAGGAATAGAAGCAGTATAATGAAAATTATACATACACAGAGTAAATGATCATATGATAAACACAAGACCTACCCCACAGTGGTGTGTACAGAGGATGAAAACGGCACTGTGTGTCCGCAGGAGTAGAACAGCAGAGGAGCGAGTTCGGGAGGAGGAAAGATGGCCGCCGCATGAGGAGAGGTGAGGCAGCCGGCTAGAGCGGGGGAGGGGGCGCGCGTGCAGCAACAGTGCGGCCCGACCTTCACACGCCCGGGAGCCGCCGCCAAGCTAAGCGGAGGCTCACCGGTGTGTAATAGAGAGAACACGGGGACAGGGGATAGCCCGTGGCTAGCCGCAGTTCGCAGCAGGGAGGGAAGAGAGTGTGAGGCGGCACTGCCGCACGCGGCAGCAAACACCCCCCAGGGGAGCACACCACAGGGGGAGACCGCAAAAAAAATACAGTAACACGATAAAATATGTTAAAGTAACAGGCTCCTAATAAGCCCTAAGGTTAAAATAGGAGCAGTAAAACAGACAAAAACATAACAATTCTGTACAAATTACCGTATTTATCGGCGTATAACACGCACCGGCGTATAACACGCACCTCATTTTTAGAAAGAAATTCCAGGAAATTTCCCCCCCTCCCATAGTATTCCCCCCCCTCTCATCTCATAGTGTCCCCCCCCCTTTCCATAGTATTCTCCCCCCCTTCCATAGTATTCTCCCCCCCTTCCATAGTATTCTCCCCCCATAGTATTCTCCCCCCATAGTATTCTCCCCCCATAGTATTCTCCCCCATAGTATTCTCCCCCCATAGTATTCTCCCCCATAGTATTCTCCCCCCATAGTATTCTCCCCCCTCCCATAGTATTTCCTCCCCCCCTCCATAGTATTTTCTCCCCCCCCTCCATAGTATTTTCTCCCCCCCCTCCATAGTATTCTTCCCCCACCCCCCCATAGTCCCCCCCCCATAGTGTCCCCTAGTGCACTTTCCCTTGTCCCATAATTACTTACCTGTCTTGAAGCGTGGGCCGGCTTCACAGTGCGCACTGCGGTCCAGGAACTTCAATTTCAGGTTCCGGTTTCCGGCGGGACTGAAAGGAAGTGTGCACACTTCCTTTCAGTCCCGACGGAAACCGGAACCTGAAATTGATGTTCCAGTACCGCGGTGCGCGCTGAACACCGGCCCACGCTTCAAGACAGGTAAGTAATTATGGGATATCGGCGTATAACACGCACCCATCATTTTCCCCCTATTTTCAGGGGAAAAAAGTGCGTGTTATACGCCGATAAATACGGTACTTATGCGCTGAGATCAGAGGGCGGGTACTGGGATAGAGAGCTCAGACTGTACAATCTAAAAGAGAAAAAAATAACCTTTATTAATAACTAGATCATAATTACTGAGACCAAAAAGAAAAAACAGAAATCTACCACACGTTCAGGTTTCACCAGCAACACAAATTGAACAAGATGAGTTTCTAAATGGGAGGAGACAGCATCTAAATGTTTGCATACATTCTTGTCAATTATCTGTAACTATGAATCTATGAAATTAAATGTAGTCCAACAAGAACTGGACAAATAGGAGGTACAGAAATTGAAAACTGAACCATTGTTTGAAAATTTGGAAGTAGAGTTGAAATACAACTTGGACAAATGCTCATACCAGGAGAAGGTTAAAAAACACCAGAAGTTCTTACGCGATGTCTCATATTTTGAAAGGGGGAAAGTAATACCGCCCCTTCATTAGACGAACTAAAGTGGTTTCGGATCAATTTAGTACATCTGAATATGATTCCACGGATACGGACTGCTGAGAACCTGCAACCCCCCAGGTGACGATACAGACTAACCAACCAAGGAGCATTCTCAAAGAGGGGGTTGATTTATTTTTTTTATTTTTTGGGCCTGCAACAGGTGGAGGGATTACAGGGACCCCGGACCAGAAACTGGGCCCGGGGACAGAGAAGAAGGAAATGGGTACTAAAAACTCCCGGGGTAATCAACCGGTCTAGTGTAACTCTTACCATCTTTAAAATTAATATCCTATCGGTATACTAGTCCCTATGAGGGACTTTCATTTGTCCCTATTGCCTCCTTCAATAAATTCTTGTGGATACATTCTTGTTTGTAAGGAAGCTCGCCTTACATAAATATCACGCGGTGAGAAATGAAGCCAAAGCTCAGAATATGGACCTATCACTGAGGGACTTCGAGTGCCTGCAAACATTGGTGGACCTCCTGGACTTAAGCGATGGCTCAATCTGTAGTGACATCCCATATACAAATCTAATTACTAATGCCAGTGTGATAATAAAACCATCTGACAAAGGAAGTAATGTTGTGGTATTGAAGCCCAATACATTCGACCAAGGAGTCTACTCCACTATTTCTTGTGGAATTCTGACTCTTGACACAAGCCTTGGATTCCCAGTTCAACAATAAGGATGAACTAGAATTTATGTGCACAAAACCGCCTACGCTATCCACGTTTTATTGCTTGCCTAAAGTGGCCAAATTCCTTAACGGACCCGACAGGTAGACCAATTGTGTACGGACGGGAAAATTTGGGGCAAAATTGTGTATGTGGATAAAATGTTGTCTCCCTGGGTAAAAAAGATGCGTTCTTACCTCAGCGCCACAAAACAAATGCTGGGTTTCCTTGAAGATCTTACTCTCCCCAAGCACACAATACTATGCAGCCTAGATGTGGAAGCATTGTACAATTCGATCCCACATCATTTGGAGATCGAACACGTACATGC
The DNA here is from genome assembly GCF_036172605.1 of Pelobates fuscus. Classification (NCBI taxonomy): domain Eukaryota; kingdom Metazoa; phylum Chordata; class Amphibia; order Anura; family Pelobatidae; genus Pelobates; species Pelobates fuscus. Next base: position 341,439,073 of record NC_086317.1, on the reverse strand, counting down.
CTCTCTTCTCCTTGAGTCGAAACTATTGGAGACATATGTAGAATTTCTGTTGGACCTTTTGAGATTCATTTTGACGCATAATATCTTTTTGTTTAATGGCAAGATATACCAGAAGATTAAGGGGACTTCTATGGGTACGTCTTGTGCGCCATCCTACGCCAACCTGTACTTGGACTGGTGGGAGGCGCGCATCAGGACATACCCGGCTCTTAAACCTTACATATAAGATATATTGATGATCTCTGTATAATCTTGAGAGATTCAACAAATTCGTACAGCACCTAAACTCCATTTTAATCTGCATTTCATGAGTGAGATTGGTGGACTTGTCACTTGAAATTGTTAGGTGACAAGATCAAAACCTACTTATTCAGGAAACAGACGACCACCAATAATTTACTAAAATGGTCCAGCTTCCACCCAAATCCACTCAAATCGGGGATCCCTACTTGTTCACCAACAGTACCAACACAGAAACCTTCAAGTTCCATTCTTTCTTCAACTGCTGTTTGGTTGGTGTGGTATACCTTCTAATATGTTCCTGCCCATTTTCGCTATTTAAATACCGCATTCGCAAACATGTCAATTCGGTTAAGAGACGATTGGAGACTCCCATCTCCAGACACTTACACCAACTCCACAACCATTCAGCAACTGGCATTCGTTTTATGGGCTTGGAATCTGTACCCCAGCCACATCGACAGGACTTCGACAGGACTTCAGTGTGTTGCCTAGCAACACCCCGCTTGGCCTGGTGTGGATCTTGCCATATAAGCCCACCCCCATATGCTTATTGGTCTTAGCTTTAGTCTGCGACCGCTCTGTTTACATGCCACGGTTACGCCTTTAGGGAGGGGAGCTTGAGTACGATTTACTGTAGGGAGGTATGAGGTGTTATACTGCGATTCTGCCTTGTCTGGCGCATTCAGGGTTAATGAACCCAGTGATAAACACACCCCTTCTTTATTTGATCCATTTCTTCACCCAGTGAGACCTCAAAGTTTGAACCAGCTCTCTTTGAGTTGATTGACACACAGTCTTAACCAATAACTATCCGTCTATATGGAAGGCATGGCTTTTCTGTGGCCACATGATTGATGTTTGGCCGGCCTTGTTGGTACATTTCCCTGGATCCTACCTTGTTGCACTGATTGTCTCCCTAATTATGGGATGAGTCCACTATTGGCTTAGACACACATGGCTAATTAGTGAGCAGTATATTTAACTGACCTAGACGGCTTTGCTGATTCTGCCCTTGACGATGGTGTATTCACACGGCGAAACGCGCGTCGGGTATTTTTCACTTCACATTATTTTTTACTACACCTTTTTAGGGTTGCATTATACACCTTATTCTTATTTTTTTGTAATTTAGGTACTCTGAGGGTTTTTGGTTTAGGTAGGCACTAGTCTTGTGTGGTGCCGAGGTAATCAGGGATAGTAGCTAGCTTATATAATTTATGCTTGTTTGCTGCTTTTATTTTATTTTCTCAAGGCTCCAGTGGTTATGGTTGATAGACATGTAGTCGATGTGCCCCCACCCCCTCCTTTTTTTGTGTGGTTCTTATGCATACATGATTGAAGCATTTGATTCCCATTCTCCTTACCTGTATTTAGGTTATTTCTATAGGGAATTGTTCTCTCTCGATAATCCAGCTCTGTCCTGTACCTAATTGTTTGGTGGATACCATCTATTTCCCTATCTTTTTCGGTACCGTTTATCTCTATTCTTGTGTTTTTCGACAAGACCCCAGAGACGTTACACATGTGGTAGATTTCTGTTTTTCTTTTTGGTCTCAGTTATTATGATCTAGTTATTAATAACGGTTACTTTTTTCTTTTTTAGATTGTACAGTCTAAACACTCTATCCCACTACTCGCCCTATGATCTCAGCGGATGAGTAGTTGGGATTCTGTCGTTCTTTTGTTCTGTTATTTTAGGGTTTTCCCCTAGTTAAGAGCACTGGTTTAGGTCACCTTCCCAGATCTAAGAAGTTTGGACGAGTGGATTCTCCTATAGTCTGTGACTTGTGTCTAGGGTTCAGGGGGCATCTTGCCTTCTCTCCTGTGATCTTATATACCGTATTTATCGGCGTATAACACGCCCCGGCGTATAACACGCACCTCATTTCCAGAAGGAAATTCCAGGAAATTTCCACCTCTCCCATAGTATTCCCCCCCCTCATCCCATAGTGTTCCCCCCCCTTTCCATAGTAATCTCCCCCCCTCCCATAGTATTCTCTCCCCCCTCCCATAGTATTCTCTTCCCCCTCCCATAGTATTCCCCCCCATAATATTCTCTCCCCCCTCCCATAGTATTCTCCCCCCCCATAGTATTCTCCACCCCCCATAGTGTGTCCCCCCCCCCCCTCCCATAGTGTCCCCTAGTGCACTTTCCCTCTGTCCCATATTTACTTACCTGTCTTGAAGCGTGGGCCGGCTTCACAGCGCGCACCGCGGAACTGGAACTTAAATTTCAGGTTCCGGTTTCCGGCGGGACTGAAAGGAAGTGTGCACACAATAGTGTGCACACTTCCTTTCAGTCCCGCCGGAAACCGGAACCTGAAATTTAAGTTCCAGTACCGGCGGGACTGAAAGGAAGTGTGCACACAATAGTGTGCACACACTTCCTTTCAGTCCCCCTGGAAACCGGAACCTGAAATTTAAGTTCCAGTTCCGCGGTGCGCGCTGTGAAGCCGGCCCACGCTTCAAGACAGGTAAGTAAATGTAGGATATCGGCGTATAACACGCACCCATGATTTTCTCCCTATTTTCAGGGAGAAAAAGTGCGTGTTATACGCCGATAAATACGGTATGTCAATATCAGCACAGAGCAGAAAAAGTGTACTTAACTGGTCTGAGAGCAGCAAAGAAAGAGGGGGGTTGTGGGTGCTTCAAGCATATTATAGTCACTTCCTGTGTTATGTGATTGGTTGCTTGAGCACTGTATTTCTTTGTTCATTTCAGTTATTTATTTATCTCTATTTCTTTGCTGCTGAGAGTATTAAAGAAAGAGATATGCATAATAGGAGCCTCCGTGTCTTTAATAAAATTGGAATATGTTAGCACGCGATTCTACATTACCCAGTATATTTCAACAAAAAACAGTGGCGTGCTACAAACGGAACAGAAATCTTCGGGACATGTTAGTCAAGACGGATCCAACAAAGAGTTATATACGGACAAATAAAGCTCAACTTCAAGGGGAAGTATCAGATGTTTAGGCTGCGTAACATGTAGCCATATGGTACCTTCACGGACATTTAATCATCCCCATTCTAACAATTTTTTTTTATCAATTATACTATTACCAGCAAAACTCAGTTTGTGATATACAAACTCAATTGCCCTTGTGGCTTATCATACATAGGCAAAACGGAAACACCTTTGTGTGAACGTATAAGAGGACACCGGCCCAACATATGCATTGCCAATAGAGATGGACACAGTGACAAACCTGTTGCCAAAAATTTTTTGGACAAAGGACACCCTCTTGCATCACTCAAGTTCACAGCTATAGATCACATCCCGGAATCCCGTAGAGGTGGGAATAGAGGAAAAATGCTTTTAAATAAAGAAACGTATTGGATCTTTAAACTGGATACAGTTTATCCGAAGGGTTTGAATGAATTATTAACGTATCATTCTTTTCTGTAACAGTTTCAGATTATTTTGTCTGCAAGGTTCTCGCTTGGTTTAATTGTTTTTAATTGTGTATAGCTGATATACTGAGCTACCTAGACGGCCCAATATTTAGTAGCCTATATTATATTTAAAGTTAGGGGCATATTTAGCCTCATTAGCTGATAAGAAAGCAAAGTAATGCTCAATCAGCCATTTAAATTATTATTAACATTATGGCTTAAATTTATCATAATAGATTTATATCTGGTCACACTAGGAACTCTTAGTTTCAGTTTTGTAAATAATGCATTAGTAAAGTCAGTGAGATTAAAAATGGAATACACTTTGTTTATACGATAGCTAAAGGCTTCTTTTCACTTTTATGTATTACTACTTTTGATATAGTATTTTTTATATATACATTCACACACTAAACACAGCATTAAGAGCTGGTACAAGTTGACATGTACACAGATGAAGGTAGTAATTATTCACTTACAGACACTTACAAAAAATTCAATATATCACACAGTCTCTTTTTTACCATATATAAGTCATGATAAACATAGTAAGGTAGAATGTTTGTATTGATAGATTAGAATTATTAATATGAATTTATTGTATATTAACACATTGTTACACGAAATAATTCATCACCATGAGGCACATGTATTATAAATATTATCGGGTGTATGTAATCATCAATTTTGCTCAATGTAGACTTAGTGTTACTTAATCAGAGCGATAGATTAAGTGCTTTCTTAAATATGTCCTGTTTCTAATGTATGTTTTGAAACTTAGTGTCATCAATACTTTTAACTTATTATTATGTCTCATTCAGAAAGGCGGATTTCCCCAATTATATTTTTGTTAGCCACCAAGGATGCCCGGCTGTCTAAGTGTATACAGCGGGTTGCCTGGGAGATGGCATCAACATCACTAAGGTAACGGCGTTTCACCACGTCATCACGTGGGCGTTAGATGTCGACGTGTCGTAAGCGCACATGCGCAGACACACGGGGAAGACGCCAGACTGAATGACACACACCTGGGGTAAGTTATTGTTTTATGTTTTTGGGGGTATATATGTGGGTTTGGTATGTATTGCAATTGTTACTTTATCCTGAGGAAGGTCCCTGTGCGGACCGAAACGTCGATTTTGATGCAATAAAGAATTTATTACATTGGAAGACCGTGAGTGCAGTTCCAGTTTAATAAATATATATATAAATATATATATATATATATATATATATATATATATACACGCATTGGAACCTGGAATGCCAGGAGATATATCTATATCTATCTTAACAAAGAAATCACATTTTTGCACTTGGATTCCTTAGAGTCTGTGTTTGCAATATACAACTTTGAAACACAACTTGGGAAAAGATGCAAAGCCAGTAAACCACTCATGGACAGCTGTTTCATTGTTAATGCAAATCATCAGCATTAGGTTGGTTACTGGTTTGCTTATTGAGACTTGGTAGTGCTTGGGAAGCAAAATCCAAATAGGTTATGGTGGGGAGAAATTGTGATTGAGAAACCCTTCCACCTGAAGTCTGTGGAAGTCTGTAGAACCTATTTGGATTTTGCTTCCCAAGCCTCAATAAGCAAACCAGTAACCAACCTCATGCTTATGATTTGCATTAACAATGAAACAGATGTACATGAGTGGTTTAAATGTGACTCTATTAAACTAGTTTGCATATGCCCACCCAGAATCCTTTGCAGTAGTAACCACTGCAGATTTGTCATTTCTGTGGGAAAAGCAAGTCTTATTGCTTACAAAACAAGGTAGTACTAGCGCTAATTTGCAAAGTGAAGAAAACGGATGAGCAGCTGTAACACCAAGTTCTTATCTTAAAAGTAGGTCTAGTGGTAGTGTGCTGGTGCAGCGCTAAAAGTTTATATAATTTTAACAGTTGTGGATATTACTGGTAACACTTGTGAATCAACTTAAAATGTGGGTATATACATGGACAGTACCTTTTGGTATACAAAGAATGTCCTAAGTAGATATTCAATACCTTAAAAACAAAATATACAAAACATAGTGTAAACTGTGACAAAAAAGTGAATTTCAATTAAGAGTGAAAAGTTCCCACTCACACTTTGGAGAGCTAATAGTATATAGCTCAATTTGATAGCTTGTGGGGTCCGTGAAGGCGACCCTATCCCTTCTTTTTGGCTGGATATTCTTTAAATTCTGAAATGTTGAAACATATATATGGTGCAGTACCGTATGGTTCCAAATATGTATAAAAAAGAAGAACAGGTGGGTACTTACAGACACAGAGCCATCCACATCGGCTCTGATCAAGGGTATATGTGGTTAAGGACCACACACCTTCTTTAAAAGAGCAGGAACAATGCCAGCAGTGTTATAAAAATATAAGTATATTTATTAGCATAAAACTATATATAACAATATAAAAAGCTATGTATAGCAATATAAAAACACTGGATAGGCATATAAAAAGTCCAAATATATAAAGACCGGTGTATTCCAAGCTCCAGGACGCGTTTCGCTGTAACAGCTTCTTCAACTGGATAAAAAAGTCTTTATTTCTTCTTAGGGACCAGTTCCTGCTTTTATACCTCTTTAAAAGTCCAATCCTAGATTATGAGTCCGTAATTCCGCGGGCTTTCTCCATGGAAACGTGACGCCCTGCGATTCACGTCTCGTTTTCGTTTGTTTCCTGGTTTTTCGCATCACTTCCGGTCACGTGTCGCTCGGCCGATACGTCATGCGTTCCACCTTGCGGTTCACTCGGCCGATACCCGGAAGTGTGCGAAATCATTTTATAACAGTGGGAGGTAGACATGGGAGATTGATTAGGCGTTTTAAATACATAGCAGTACAAATAGTATCTTTTTGTTCCTCTCGATGAGAGGAATCTATGGGTATCTAGTAATTTATTTTATCATGAGGGAAGAAAAACCAATATATAATTTCTATTTCAAAAAATATATATTCAGGAGATCTTATATGTATTAAGGGAACATGAATTATAAACATATAGATATGTAAATAAATGTCAAACAAGTCATAAAGTGCATATGTGATGTTGTAGGGGATCCTAACTTAAGGCAGTAAGCAAAAGCATTTGTTAATACATCTGTTAAATACAATATACAATATAAAGGAACTATAAAAGGCATATAAAAACCCCAATATAAAATGCAACGTATAAACAGTACCTCAATGAGAAATAAAACATATATTTATTTTAAAAAATGGCACATCTCAAAGTCCGTATTAAGACCATATGGGATGAGCGTATTTAATTTAAAAATCCATTCCATCTCGTTCTTACTCATTTTTGTATCAAAGTTTCCTCCTCTCCAATCTCTTTCTAGTTTTTTGATCGCAAAAAATTGGGTACCAACCATTTCACAATTGTGGTGAATTTTGTAATGGGCCGAGACACTATGGTTCTCAAATCCTTTAGTTATATTTCTTCCATGCTCTTCTATTCTTATATGTAATGCCCTTGTGGTCTTACTTATATATTGCAAACCACAAGGGCATACCACACAGTAAATAAGGTTATTAGAATGGCAAGTAAGTAGTTCTTTAATTTTATATTTGGTTCCGTCTTTGCTAAAAAAATGGTTTATATGTCTCTTTCTGCTGGTAGTTCTTTTACATGCTAGACAATTTCCACATCCAAAAAAGCCTTTTTCTAAATTTAAAAATGTATCATAAGACCACAAGGGCATTACATACAAGAATAGAAGAGCATGGAAGAAATATAACTAAAGGATTTGAGAACCATAGTGTCTCGGCCCATTACAAAATTCACCACAATTGTGAAATGGTTGGTACCCAATTTTTTGCGATCAAAAAACTAGAAAGAGATTGGAGAGGAGGAAACTTTGATACAAAAATGAGTAAGAACGAGATGGAATGGATTTTTAAATTAAATACGCTCATCCCATATGGTCTTAATACGGACTTTGAGATGTGCCATTTTTTAAAATAAATATATGTTTTATTTCTCATTGAGGTACTGTTTATATGTTGCATTTTATATTGGGGTTTTTATATGCCTTTTATAGTTCCTTTATATTGTATATTGTATTTAACAGATGTATTAACAAATGCTTTTGCTTACTGCCTTAAGTTAGGATCCCCTACAACATCACATATGCACTTTATGACTTGTTTGACATTTATTTAAGTATCTATATGTTTATAATTCATGTTCCCTTAATACATATAAGATCTCCTGAATATATATATATTTTTTGAAATAGAAATTATATATTGGTTTTTCTTCCCTCATGATAAAATAAATTACTAGATACCCATAGATTCCTCTCATCGAGAGGAACAAAAAGATACTATTTGTACTGCTATGTATTTAAAACGCCTAATCAATCTCCCATGTCTACCTCCCACTGTTATAAAATGATTTCGCACACTTCCGGGTATCGGCCGAGTAAACCGCAAGGTGGAACGCATGACGTATCGGCCGAGCGACACGTGACCGGAAGTGATGCGAAAAACCAGGAAACAAACGAAAACGAGACGTGAATAGCAGGGCGTCACGTTTCCATGGAGAAAGCCCGCGGAATTACGGACTCATAATCTAGGATTGGACTTTTAAAGAGGTATAAAAGCAGGAACTGGTCCCTAAGAAGAAATAAAGACTTTTTTATCCAGTTGAAGAAGCTGTTACAGCGAAACGCGTCCTGGAGCTTGGAATACACCGGTCTTTATATATTTGGAGTTTTTATATTGCTATACATAGTTTTTTATATTGTTATATATAGTTTTATGCTAATAAATATACTTATATTTTTATAACACTGCTGGCATTGTTCCTGCTCTTTTAAAGAAGGTGTGTGGTCCTTAACCACATATACCCTTGATCAGAGCCGATGTGGATGGCTCTGTGTCTGTAAGTACCCACCTGTTCTTCTTTTTTATACATATTTGGAACCATACGGTACTGCACCATATATATGTTTCAACATTTCAGAATTTAAAGAATATCCAGCCAAAAAGAAGGGATAGGGTCGCCTTCACGGACCCCACAAGCTATCAAATTGAGCTATATACTATTAGCTCTCCAAAGTGTGAGTGGGAACTTTTCACTCTTAATTGAAATTCACTTTTTTGTCACAGTTTACACTATGTTTTGTATATTTTGTTTTTAAGGTATTGAATATCTACTTAGGACATTCTTTGTGTACCAAAAGGTACTGTCCATGTATATACCCACATTTTAAGTTGATTCACAAGTGTTACCAGTAATATCCACAACTGTTAAAATTATATAAACTTTTAGCGCTGCACCAGCACACTACCACAAGTCTTATTGCTTGACTGGTGTGCAGATTTCTGTTTAGCATTGTATTAACTATCCACAGACTTCAAGTGGAAGGGGTTTTCAATCACAATTTTCCCCCAACATAACCCATTATTAAAAACGGGGGAAGGATCAGCGCTGGGTGGTCTACAGGAGGAAAAACAAGGAAGAAGCTGCAACCTATGGGTATGAGGTTCCCTCTAATAACCTCAAGAAAATTTGTATAGCGCGACCTATCACTTTGTTTGCCATAACCCATTATTAAGTCTGTAATTTTCACTGTGCATCAGATGTCTCCAGGAAATATGATCAATGTGCGGACTACACCACATTTCTCCAAGAATCAAATTACAGCAAGCATTAGGAAGGTTGGTGCATAATATATAATTTGCAGCTCCTGCCTAGGACCCCAAGAACACCCTCCCCATCGTCAAACATGGAGGTGGAAACATTATGCTTTGGGGTGTTTTTCTGCTAAGGGGACAGGACAACTGCATCGGGTCAAAAGGACGATGGACGGGGCCCATGTACTGTCAAATCTTGGGTGAGAACCTCCATCACTCAGCCAGTGCATCGAAAATGGGCATTCCAGCATGACAATGACCCAAAACACACAACCAAGGAGTGACTCAAAGCACATTAAGGTCCTGGAGTGGCCTAGCCTTAACCTTAATCCTATAGAAAATCCGTTGAGGGATCTGAAGGTACGAGTTGCCAAACGTCAGCCTCGAAACCTTAATGCCTTGGAGAGAATCTGCAAAGAAGAGTGGGACAAAATCCCTTCTGAAGTATGTGCAAACCTGGTGGCCAACTACAACGAACGTTGGAACTCTGATTGCCAACAAGGGTTTTGCCACCAAGTACTAAGTCAAAGACTTATTTCACTCATTGATATGCAAATCAATTATAACTTTGACATCCGTTTTTATCGATTTTGTTTTGTTATTTTGTCTCTCACTGTTAAAATACACCTACCATTAGAATTCTAGACTCATCATTTCTTTGTCAGTGAGCAAACGTTCAAAATCAGCAGGGGAATATATACTCCCCTCCCCCCCCCCCCCCCCCCCCCCCCACCACCCGGTAAATATATTAATATATATATATATATATATATATATATATATATATATATATATACATACATATACACACACACACACACACACACACACTTACCTGGTAAGTCTATAGCATAGGAGTATCCCAGTTGTTCAGCGGATTTGAAAAGCTCATCGTTTGTTACTGGAGGAAAGAATGGTACCATATTGTACATGCGATTGTGCCCTATTGGGGCAAGTTCTGGTGGCCACACAGCATCAGAGGGCTTATTACGTTTCATCCATTCATCAAAAATTGCGTCAGTAAAAGAATGAAGCACCTGGAAAGAATCTTAAGTTTAGTTTTAATTTCCAATACTGTAGAGGAAAGATGGTGCAATTCAAAGGAAGCATATAATGGGGTAAAATAAAAATAACACAAGTTACCACAAATATGGGATCATTCGCAGCAGCGTGAGGTAGAGCGCTGGTTCCATTTAGGAAGGCATGTACCAAGTTATGGAGACTCACAGCAGGAAAGTCAAGGGTTCCATCTGGCTTGTCAAATCCTTCAAGTGCATTTCTATGAATGATATTGTACAAGGATTAGATACATTTCCTGCCACCATAACCAAAATATTCTGATGATTAATAGAAAACCTACTAGCTTACCGAAAACTGAAAGTGGAATTTGTGAAAAAGGGAGCATTGTCAAAGTCTTTAAGTGTGAGGCATTTCTGTACGTCTTCCTTGGAGGGCAGCTGTCCACCAGATCTATCTATTGGACTCCTCTGCAGAGGGCCTTCATTGGTTCCATTGCACAGGGTAACCAGGCGATTGTAGTCATCCAAACTAAAAATACATTTGAAATAAAATATAAAGAGCTATTTAAAAATGCAAGTAGCCATGTTACAGTTTATAAATCTCCCAGTAACAGACTTACAGCATTTAATGAATCTGATCAAATTGGTTGTGTTTAATTTTCCATTAGTTTTTCGTGAGATTTTAATACTTGACACACAGACATTAGTCTGTCATTACAGTGACACCTTAAAATTTAAAGAAAAGCAATATTTTTAAAACCAAAAGGGAACTTTAATCATTGCCTCTGAATCGAATGTCAGGTGCAGCCTTGCCAAGCTTTCTAACAGATTAGATACCCAATTGGTGAATCTGAAGATAAATCTGCATTAAATTGCATGTTTTCCCCTCTTAAACACCCAGGCCTTTCTGTTCCCTCCCTTACTATGGGTTTGATATGACAACTAGTTAACGGTGGGTGTGATATACAAAAGACATCACGTAGCATACAGCCACTGGTACAACGAATGTAGAGAGGGCCCTGGTGCATGAAAGGTAATTCCCCAACGGTTATACAACACCTACAATGTTATCCCAGCTGGGGGATCTACCATTTTGGGCTTCCTACCCGGTTGTATTTGTGAGCAATGCTTATGGGTTTGAATGGGAGCACGTAGGGGTATATTGGTGTGTACCAGTGAAATTGGAATGCAGTGGTGTACTTCTACATAATTGTTTGAATGCAGGGGTATAATGGTGGCTTTTAAATGTGTGTGTACATTTGTGTTTGAATAAAGAGGTGTTTGTAAGTAATGTTTGCATTTGATTGCAAAGTTATGCGTGCATGTAGGATTAGAATGTATGCACATACATACGGATACATGTAATAATAGGTTTAGCCAGCCTCCTTTTAGCATACTGTTTGTGTGCAGGAGGGTAGCTTCTATGGATCCTGAAGCTGATGGGAGTGTGGGGTTTGGAGTACTCTTTGTTTCTCCCTCCTTGCAGTCTGTACCTGCTCTTCCTCCTCTATGACTCTGGCGTGGCTCTCGGAATCTGAGCAGTAGTGAACTGCACCCACTTCCTCCCAGACAGCCGATGTGAGAGGGGCCTGGTCATGCAGTTAGTGGGGTCCCTATTGCCAATTGGGTGGCCTTAAGTGCAGGGGCTCGATGAGCCACCTGAAAGTGTGGGCCCCGGGTACTGCCATACCAGCAGTATTTCCACAGCTGTATACATCTAGTTAGCTGTAGACAAGTATGAGTGGGTGCGTAGAGAAAAGGCAAGAAAAAAACAAAACAAAACAAAGAAAACACATGCACTTTACGTAACAAAACGATACACCTGAGGCAGGAGCAAAGAAGTAATAAACCACTTAAGTTAAAGGATTACCTGTTGCACACAATTTCCCAACGCGAAAATCTAGAGCCACCACTAATTAAATTTGGATTATCCAGTCTTGGGGCACCAAACAACTCATCTGTACAGACATCACATTCATTACTGCCAGTGGCAAAGTCCCAGTATGGCAGAGCAAAAGAGTCATTGCCAAGCATTTTCTGTTAGGATAAGAAAGAGCGATATTTAATCAGCCATACAAATACATTTAATACGTACAAGGAGTAACCACAAACAGGTTTGCTTACATCTAGGTGGAAAAAGTGCAAAGATGTCAAGAGGTTAAAAGTAATAATCCAATCACCATAACCATTACAGCCCTCTCTAATAGTTATGGTGTCCTGGCGCCCCTACCTCAACAAGAAGACAAACCGTTTGAAAATGGCTTAACTTCCTGGGTACCCGCTGCGGCCTCCTCTCCTCTAAGTCAGTTGGAAACACTTAGTCCGTTAATTCTAGAGTAAAGTATAGGGAACTATAGCTAGATGGGTATGTCATTGGTACGCATGAGCAATTCAAGCAGCTTTGTCATTGTCTGATGTCTATCACCACACTGCCAGAGGAGCAGTTATACAGAGGGGTTTATCGTAATAAAATACTCCATTTGGAATGGTGGAGGTGCCAAAACCACTTTAACCGCCATTGATTTCAGAAGAGGATTTTGTGCCATGGTTAAAAAAAAAAAAGACAAGAAAAATCAGACAAGATGTCAACAACCTTTCTTCAAGTTGAGCAACATGGTATTTCCAAGGCGTTTATCAAAACATCTTTGTGGCGTTTCTCTCTCATTGCATGAGTATCATCTTAGTTGTTATACAATACCTAATTTTTCCTCAAGCCACAAAGTCAAATTAGGTTTATATTAAACATCAAGATAAAATGCTTTGTATAATAACCTGAATATCTCTTTCCAAAAGTAACAGGTGGTATCGATGCCAGGTAACAAATGCAGGTCCTTGATGAGAAAAATCTATTCCTTTGAATGGACGTCCAGGCGCTGCAAATCAGATAATATTCAGTATAGCTCAAGAGACACCATGGGCTGAATTTGACCCATATTTTATTGCATTAAAAAAAAAAAAAAAACATATGAAGTTTCTGTATTTACTGGAGGAAAAAAAAAAATAATTATCCAGGTTAAGGTTTTATAACAAGCTCTAACCAAACCAATAATTTCTTCATAAACTTTCTAGAAATTATTTTTTATATAGAGTACTCACAGCGTTAACCTTTGGCCCTCCAGATGTTATGGACATCATCTCCCATAATGCTTTTAAAGCCAGAGTGCTGGCAAAGCATCAGGGGAGATGAAGTGCATAACATCTGGAGTGCCAAAGGTTGCCTACCTGCTGAATTTCCCCCAAGCCCTTTAAGGTATGAAATAACATGCTGCAATTATTTGTATTCATTCTTGAAACAATGCAAGATGGAAAACCAGGGCAGAGATGGTGGATTTATATATCAAAAACTAATTTGTACCAATTCAGATTTCAAAGACACAGAAGTACAAAATGCAAGTCAATGTTTATTAAAAGGAAAACATTATGGTGCTTCTATTGGATATGGGATTAAGAGGGATTATTTAAGACACTTAGTTTATTTTGAGAAATTGTGGTTTAAAGTTATTTTTGTTTTCAACTTGGTGATCAGATAATGTGTTTGTTGACCAAAATGAAAACCAATTATCTATATTTTATCATCAACTCTGTTAAAGGGACTCTCCAGTGCCAGGAAAACAGCAGCCCCTCTCCCTCCCACCCCACGTCGCTGAAGGGGTTAAAAACCCTTCAGTGACTTACCTGATTTCAGCACAGATTTCCCTCTGCGCTGGGTCAGGCTCTGCCCACGCTCCTCCCCCACCGTCAGGGGTGACCTAATGAACATGCGCGGCAATCGCCACGCATGTTAGACCTCCCCATAGGAAAGCATTACTCAGTGCTTTCCTATGGGGATTTCGGCGACGCTCGATGTCCTCATGCATAGCGTTTAAAACACGGATGTCTCTCTAGTAGCTGTCTGATAGACAGCCACTAAAGGTGCTTAGGGGGGGTCTGCCTTGACGTTGGCAGGCGGGCATTCCCTCCAATGGCCATTGGAGTAACTAAATGACCTCCATTTGTTTAAATATACATAGGGATTAAGGAGAGAGCGCAGGTAACTTTTCTTTGGTTTTTAAACTATATGCTGGGACTGATGTGTACTGTGTTCATTTCTGCCGCCCAGGAGTGATGGGAGTGAGCGCAGGACTTCTCTTTTTGGATCACATAGCTTTGTTACAATGCAGCCGCCCATCCCATGTGTTCCCTATTAAGCGTTAATAAGTATATAGGGGTGTATATAAAAAAATACCCCTCTCTGTCTCAGTGGAGATATCTTTGCCAGAAGCTCAAGGAAGCAAGGTGAAGGGTCAGTGTAGGACCCGCTTAGGGGGGGTCTGCCTTAACGTTGGAAGGCGGGCATTCCCTCCAATGGCCATTGGACCTCCATTTGTCTAAATATACATAGGGAGTAAGGAGAGAGTGCAGGTAACTTTTTTTCCCTTCGGTTTTTAACTATATATTGGGGCTGATGTGTACTGTAGTAATTGCTGCCGCCCAGGATTGATGGGAGTGAGCGCAGGACTTGTCTTTTTGTAAAAGGAGGACTTAACCCTGCAAGGTAATTATTGCAGTTTATAAAAACAGCAATAATTACACTTGCAGGGTTAAGGGTGGTGGGAGTTGGCACCCAGACCACTCCAATGTGCAGAAGTGGTCTGGGTGCCTGGAGTTTACATTTAACTTATACAAATCTTATAAATGCTAAAAGGAGCAAGTTTTTTGTGAAGAAATTGGTCCATTTAGTTTTTCCCAAATCCAATATCTTACAATGTTTGCGCATTTATAAAGCAGCAGTACAGCTCAGACACTGCATTATCAGTACCAAATTATGTCCACCCTGGATGACATTTATTTGACTGATGTGGCAGGTTAAACCAGGTAGATTAGTATAAACCAAGTATGAGGTGGTGCTAAGTCAGAAAGTTAAACAGAAACAAGGAGAAGAGGTTTTTTGTTTTTTTTTTATAAAATCTTCTGAAATATAGCTGTAGATAATGGCTACATGTTTGTGTTTTTTTATGCCCATAATTAGATGGGACAGTCCAAGCATCATAACCACTTTATATTAATTATAGGATACTTTTACCTTATCCTCCCTTCATTATAGTTGTTAGAGTTTCAATGATGTGCATGTGACAAAGCCAACAAACACAAATGACGCCACTTTATAAGTTAATAGAATCCAACTGGCTTACAATAACTTGCTGAATATAGTCTCAATCGTGTCATTTCAGGAGTATGCTTACTCAGCCAGGTTTGCCGATTACTGCACATCTTTCAACTCCTCTGCATATCCCCAAAACATGACATTCTAGACTACACATAGAACTTCCATTGAAAAAATAGCAGCTATGGCATTGACCGAGAAATTTACTTGAAAGTATTTTTTTTTTCTGGTCATCTCTGTGAACCCTGGGGATTTGCAGTAAGTAAAGGAAAAAAAAACAAAAAACAGTGGTAGTTTCTAGTTTTTGGAAGATGGGCCTATATTCTGGGAAGCATATTGAAAAGTAACAATTTACTCTAAAAAAGGCATATGCATTGAATAACTGAACACAAGTTCAAGAAGAGACATACACAAACACACCTAGCAATGTATCCCTCACAGAGTAGTAATGAAGCCACACAAAGTAGTTATAGATGCTTGCATTTTCGATTTGTGGTTCAGTTCCATTGGGCCCGAGAAGACTTAACCAATGCTGCTTGGCAATCACATATTCTGGATGAATTGTAGTCTTAGCTTGATCCAGTGCGTCCAAAAACTGGGCTCTTTCCACAGCGGTTAAAGAATGAATATTCTTGCGCACAACAAGGGGCTTCCTTTGATCGCAGTTGGCTCCAGTCCAACCAAACTTGCACTCTCCACAGTTATATCCTCCAAAGTTACCTGTTTGAACACAATATTTTAGACAAGAGTTTAAAAAGAAAAAAAACACATCGAAGACATTTAAAAATGTCACATTTGGGCAGGGGGAGGGGGAGGAGATATGCAGGTCCTTTTATATATTTGTTTAGGAATCTTGTATTGGTCTACGGACTCTGGTTTTCAAATGCATGTCGTTATGAATTGCTTGGTATTCATTTTCTTACATTTTGCAACATGTGCCTTTTAGTGGAAATTGTTATAAAAAGCATCCCTAGCACCTACTGTAATAGGAAAGATGGACAGCCAACTGTTTGCCAATGACAACAAGTGTTCTAATGTTGAAGGACACATAAGCCACATTTAGGGAAGCATATCAACCCTTAGACATTAACAGAGTCCTCTCAGAGCACATCACCAAATCAGGATAAAACTAGTTCGCTTATTGGCCTACTACATAGATTTGACCTTCACACAATAATTGCATATGTTAAAAATCAGTGATACACTTTCTATTAAAGCAAAAATATTTTGTTTGAATGTTTGGCCAAGCAATTAATAAAAAGGGATCAAGGTACCAGTGCAGTCTCTGTTCAGCAATTTAGTTAATCTTACGTATACATACTTTAAATGGATGTATCACTCTAGACATGTCCCGTTATATATTCAATAAGACTGAAGTTCACGATTTAACCTTAAAAGAAGGGGATTAAATGCCAAAGTGTTTTCAAAGCTCGTTTGTGATCACGTGTTTTAAATCTCATGACCAACTTTTTTCCCCAGGCGATAAGCCTTTATTACAGATAAGTGAGAACTCTTGACAGCAAAGCATTCATAAAACTTATAAGGAGGAATTGTGATTTTTTTTTTTTTTTATTTATTAGAATGATGGTTGGGAAAAAAAAAAAGAAGAGAATCCTTAGATTGAAGTCATAGCAAAGGCAATGATTTGATTTGTATTCCTAATGCAACAAAGAAAGAAACATTATAAGAGTTAATGTAGCGCAATATATTTCAGACCAATGTTAATGTCAAACATTAACCCAGCCTGTGAATTGAAAAAGTTTTTAGATACAGTTCTAAACACTATTTGTTGGCACCAATGAGCCAAATGTATCATTAAGCAATCATGTATACTCATAAAATAGCCTGCATTGTTGGATTATTTACCTGAGATGTACAGGTAGGCTAAGGCGTTTAGCACTCAAAACATAAAATTTGCCCAGGATTAGAAAATAAATACATACAGTTTCAGAGGAGACTAGCCCTCTTTCACAGTCTGTCATATACTCTTCAATGGAGCATAAGAGGAGAACAGATTTACGGTGTTACTGTAACCCTTTTCAATATTTTAAGTTATACTGCTCTATATTGGGCACTAGTTACTATGGCCAGCCCTTTTCTACTGCCAAAAGCTGAAAAAAAAAAAAAAATAGATAGAAAGATAAATAAAAAAAATATATATATTTCTCAATGCAGGGAGGTTTGAGAGGAAGCATACAAACTCGCCTATGCAGGTTATACCCCAGCGCGGCCTGCAAGGCTAGTAATTATTGCACAGAATTAACATTAGGCATCTCGGAACAGAGTCCTGGGCTGCAACTACCAACTGGCACAAAAGTGCCAATTTTAAGCAGGAACACTATATATTTAATATATACACAGATTTCACTTATTTTAACCCCTTAAGGACACATGACATGTGTGACATGTCATGATTCCCTTTTATTCCAGAAGTTTGGTCCTTAAGGGGGTTAAAAAATAAATAAAACAAAATTAAAAACCAATTATGTGGTCATGGAGGTTGAAGTAACCATAGACTAGTGAAAAGATTCATGATACATAACATTCTTAGAGTTCACTAAATGTCACAAAGCAATAATAAGTATCCCCGCATTACGTTGCAACAAGAATGCAATTAAATAAAGAACATGTCACCAGAACACTTGAATGAAGTCACAATATGTGGGGTGTCATATACAAAAATGCATGGTGCCTTTATAAACCAGTCTGTCATATTTAAACTATATATACACATAGAATCAGTAAACAGTCTCAATTAGCAAAATAAAATAGGATAAATAGATCCTACTGTTTAAATAACTTTGCTATATAGAATTATTACTGAATTCATTGGAACATCTCACATAGAGCAGAATAACAAACAGAATATATGCAAGGTTTAACCCCTTAAGGACCAAACTTCTGGAATAAAAGGGAATCATGACGTGTCACACATGTCATGTGTCCTTAAGGGGTTAAAGAAAAGACTAAATTAAGTTGTTATGGTGCCTGGCTCTGGCTTTCCTTTCAGGTAAGCCTTCTCTCCAGTGCCAGATCACTCTGCCCCCTTCACCATCCGCTTGCTGAAAAACTTCCAAAAAAAAAAAAAAAAGCCAAGGACTGGACATTGCTGATTGGCTTAGATCAGTAAGCCGATGCAGATTTGCTCATGGGCAAATTTACGGCACCCCAATCATAAAAACGGCTTTAGAAAAAAAACAAAACAAAACGACATGTTTCTTAAGCCATTTTGTGAAAGCGGCGCTACTGATTGGCAGAGAGCATCAGCTGACCACTTTAAGCCATTCAGCGGCAACCCTGCCTCCAGTCCTAGGCATACATTTTCAAGCAATTGGATGTTGGAAGAGAGAGCAATAACGTTCTGGAGAGGAGACTTGGGGGTTAAACCGTTCATGAACGGCTAAACCACTAAAGGAAAGTTGGCACCAGGGACCTCCTGGAACTAGAACATTATTTCAATGAAATTGTTATAGTTCCTGGAAGGTCCCTTTAACCCCTTAAGGACACATGACGTGTGACATGTCATGATTCCCTTTTATTCCCAAAGTTTGGTCCTTAAGGAATAACTGACACATACAGGGGTTTCACCAAATTGAGAATGGTCAGGAATTCAAAGTAAATTTCCAATTTTATTCAGATTGAATTTCAAGGTCCTCATTTAAAGACTGTTCAATTACACATTCCCATCCCCTCCCCCAAAAAGTTGCCAGGTCACCCCTGTTAACACTTATATTTCTTAACTGGTGGTCTTAAGGAGAAAGTTTAAATAATCTATCATTTATTAATACTTGTGCTGTGCCAGAATAGCACTAGCAGTTAATTTTAGAAATAGGCACACACATACACACCCTACCCCTAAATGTTTATTTTCTAAAAACAGAATTTTGCACCCCTCCCTGTTACAGGTGCCTCATCTCAGGTCCCTATTTAGCCTTGAACTGCAGAGAGCCTCAGATGGATTTTTCCCCCCAAGTAAGTGGTTAATCTCATAAGAGCAGACATTAGACTGTGAGAGTAGGACCTGCCAAAGATGGGGTACATTGACGTTGTGGCAGGCTTATGCAACTAAATCCCAATTATTTTTTTTGCCTAGATTAGGTGTTTTTAAAAAAAACTTTTAAAAACTAATAAAATCTCATTCCTGGGCTGCCATACGCTCTCAAAGGCAACATAAACCTGCCCATTTTCAATGTAAAAATATTTGACCCTGTAACTTTCAAAAATGCTATAAAATCTGTACATGGGGGGTACTGTTGTACTCGGGAGACTTTCCTGAACACAAATATTAGTGTTTCAAAACAGGAAAACATATCACAACAATTATATCAGTAAAAGTGCTGTTTGTGTGTGAAAAATGCGGGAAAAAAAGTCACTTTCACTGACTATCATCGCTGTGATAGGTTTTACTGTTTTGAATCACTAATATTTGTGTTCAGTGAAGTCTCCGAGTAAAACGGTACCCCCCATGTACAGGTTTTAGGGTGTCATAGAAAGTTACAGGGTTAAATACAGTGCTAGCAAATTAAAGTCTCTGGAATTTCGGCCTGGGTTGGCAGGCAGGTCCCTCAAATTGCAATTTAATAAAATTACTTAATTATATAAAAATACTACATAAATATGCACGTAGAATTTATATATTTGAAGTCTACGTGTATATTTATATAATTATGTAATTTTGTATATGGACATGTGTATTTCGTATTTTTTATTTATTTATACATACATAGATATACAATTTCATTCTAAGTGTATTTTGAGATATATATATATATATATATATATATATATTTTAATATCAAAATACCGTTAGAATAAAATTTCATATAGATATGTAATTTTTTTTAAAACTTATTTTTAATTTAATTTACTTATTTGTATTTTATAATATATATATATATATACATACATACACACACACACACACACACACACACACACTATATATAGTTATTATATATATTATATATACGTGTGTAATTTAATTAAGTATTTTTATATTAATATATGTACATATTAATATAAAAATACACTTGGTATGACATTATATATATATATATATATATATATATATATATATGATATAGACATATTATATAAGTATAATATATGTCTATATATCCTATATATACACACATATAATAATTTTTATTAACATGTACCTTTATTTATTTTTTCTGATTTTACACTAGCAGGGAGACTGCCTGTCAGCACAGACTGTCCCCCTGCAGGCAGACACATGGACACCTATTGTGGCCCTGTGATCGCCCTGTTGAGCGATCACATGGCCCCAGGGGCCCTAATCCGCCATGGGGAGACTGTCTGGGCTGCAGGCAGTCTCCCCTCACCGGGAGCACCGCCGATCGCCGCCGGGGGAACGACGGCGGTCCGGTAAGTACATTGCACCGTTAGGACGGTTCAGGACAATCATCGGTCGGCAATGCAAAAATGCCGATGACGGTCCTGAACCGTCCTCGGTCGCTAAGAGGTTAAGCATGTTCAGGTGAGTGCAACCATCCCCCATGTTCCATATATATATATTTGGGAGTCTAGCCAACTCCTTGGTTTTGCACCCCTCCCTGTTACAGGTGCCTCATTTAGCCTTGTACTGCAGAGAGCCTCAGATGGAATTTTTTTCCAAGTAAGTGGTTAATCTCATAAGAGCAGACATTAGACTGTGAGAGTAGGACCTGCCAAATATGGGGTACGTTGACGTTGTGGCAGGCTTATGCAATGTATGATCATATAATGTAACTAAATCCTCATTATATTTTTTGCCTAGATTAGGTGTTTTTAAAAAAAAAAAAAACTTTTAAAAACTAAAAATCTGTCAACATTGAAGTTGCTGTTTAGTAGATAGGAGAGTGCGCTGGATCTTGTGTATTGTATAATGTGGCCCCCAGCAGCACCCCATTTAAGCATGTTCAGGTGAGTGCAACCACCCCCCATGTTATATATATATATATATATATATATTTTATTTCAAGATAAATTTTGAATTATTTCGTCAAGGAATTACAAGTTTTAAGACAAATATAAGAGCTAGAACCATCCACAAACTCAGTACCTGGGCCGTTTTAGCCTAACATTCACAGTTCCTGTCTCCATTTCAAAATGTTGCCTACACATAAAAATACTCTGTCAGGGATTGTCAGGAATTCAAAAGGTTTTTCATATTGATCACCAAAAGTAGCTAAACTGGAAAAAGAAATACCCAAGACAGCAATGCTTCCAGTTCAACTACTTTGGCCTTAACTTTGAAAGTCACTTTGAATTCCCAACACATTTCAATTAAATATATAACCCCCTGAGAGTTTAATTCATATTTCATGTACCAATAAGAAGCCGCGATCACTGAGTTTGGGGCAGCGAACTGACACTTTAGAATATATTTAAGCAAAAAGTTCCTGCTCTTGGTTGCCCTCGGTGTGGTCCAAACGTGGTATGGTAGCCCGGCAGAGATGGCCCCTCCCCAGTTTTCCCCTGTAGAGCACTTACCTGCACACCTGCACGTAGCGTTGAAGAATTTGAGCGGCCAGCGCTCCCGGTCATCCACATTGCGCAGAGTATACGGTCCGCTCCACGGCCGGTCATCCACTACCACGTTCACACACTGCCCCCTCCCCTGCAAGGTGCCACACTCATTGGCCGGATCAGAGCCCGCGGCCGGGCAGCACCGCTTGGCCACCAACGTGGGTACAGTCATACACACCCGGGGGAACTGAGCCTGGGCCAGCTGGATACAGGACACGGCCACCAGCAGCACAGTAGCCACATTCCAGGAACCCATCATATACTGTACTCACACTCACTGCAGAGCAATACCCCCACCGGCTGCAGTAACACTCCAACTGCAGACAGCTACAATCCCACTCAATTAACACCTTAATATTGGGAGGACAAACTCCACGCCTCTTGTTTTCCACGCTTATTAAGCTAATTTCCAAATTATATGCTATATAATCCCTACTCCTCACTTAATCTCAGGTTCAGACTGTATAACTGATTTACTAGTCATTATAAAGATCCCAATTCCAACTCCCTTGCTCATAAAGCAGCTGTGTGACCCATGCCTAGCAACTCATTAGTTTGTACTGGTCTTCTGTCCCTATGCGAGTAGCCCAGCACCGGGATTATTTATATACACACTGGGGGTGCTGCTGGGGAGAGTGGGATTAGGGATGAAGGCATTCTCGTGCAGAGCATATGACAAGGAAAAGAATGGATGTGCCTGGTGTGGAGTGGGAGATGGACATCATGTGCCTGGAAGTTCTAAACATTCCTTAGAGCATTTACTACAAAGCAAAATGTTCATAAATGGTTACTGGCAAGATGAGTATAATTGTCTTAGTGTGCTATTAACTCCTCCAAGGTACAAAGAAGACGTTTGGCGCTTAAAAGAATTTAGTGACTAAACTAGGAATTGTTAGGAATTCCTGATCAGATTTAAATTTTTTAATATAATCTAAAACATGGATTTCCCTTGATCCACAATTCTCAATTTAGTGTAAAGAGGCAGTGGAGTTAAAGGACCACTCTAGGCACCCAGACCACTTCAGCTTAATGAAGTGGTCTGGGTGCCAGGTCCAGCTAGGGTTAACCCATTTTTTTTTTTTATAAACATAGCAGTTTCAGAGAAACTGCTATGTTTATTAATGGGTTAAGCCTTCCCCCAAAGCCTCTAGTGGCTGTCTCATTGACAGCCGCTAGAGGCGCTTGCGTGATTCTCACTGTGAAAATCACAGTGAGAGCACGCAAGCGTCCATAGGAAAGCATTGTAAATGCTTTCCTATGCGACCGGCTGAATGCGCGCGCAGCTCTTGCCGCGCGTGCGCATTCAGCCGACGGGGCAGAACGGAGGCGGAGAGGAGGAGGAGAACTCTCCGCCCAGCGCTGGAAAAAGGTAAGTTTTTCCCCTTTCCAGAGCCGGGCGGGAGACCCTGAGGGTGGGGGCACCCTCAGGGCACTCTAGTGCCAGGAAAACGAGTATGTTTTCCTGGCACTAGAGTGGTCCTTTAAATAAAACATAAGTAACCAGCCATGCATTATTTCATGAACTATACATGATACGTGGCGACAAACATTGAACTTGTGTCCTGATTTGACCATCCAATGTCCCGCTAAAGCTGATTACCTATAGAAATTGGTTATCTTATGTAGTGGAACAACAAAGTGCTGTAGCACCAGGAGTTAATACATCTTGGGTTAAAGTTAATGGGACACTATAGTCACCTGAACAACTTTAGCTTAATGAAGCAGTTTTGGTGTATAGAACATGCCGCTGCAGCCTCACTGCTCAATCCTCTGCCATTTAGGAGTTAAATCCCTTTGTTTATGAACCCTAGTCACACCTCCCTGCATGTGACTTGCACAGCCTTCTATAAACACTTCCTGTAAAGAGAGCCCTATTTAGGCTTTCTTTATTGCAAGTTCTGTTTAATTAAGATTTTCTTATCCCCTGCTATGTTAATAGCTTGCTAGACCCTGCAAGAGCCTCCTGTATGTGATTAAAGTTCAATTTAGAGATTGAGATACAATTATTTAAGGTAAATTACATCTGTTTGAAAGTGAAACCAGTTTTTTTTTTCATGCGGGCTCTGTCAATCATAGCCAGGGGAGGTGTGGATAGGGCTGCATAAACAGAAACAAAGTGATTTAGAAACATAGAATGTGACGGCAGATAAGAACCATTCGGCCCATCTAGTCTGCCCAGTTTTCTAAATACATTCATTAGTCCCTGGCCTTATCTTATAGTTAGGATAGCCTTATGCCTATCCCACGCATGCTTAAACTCCTTTACTGTGTTAACCTCTACCACTTCAGCTGGAAGGCTATTCTATGCATCCACTACCCTCTCAGTAAAGTAATACTTCCTGATATTATTTTTAAACCTTTGGCCCTCTAATTTAAGACTAGGTCCTCTTGTTGTGGTAGTTTTTCTTCTTTTAAATATAGTCTCCTCCTTTACTGTGTTGATTCCCTTTATATAATTAAATGTTTCTATCATATCCCCCCTGTCTCGTCTTTCCTCCAAGCTATACATGTTAAGATCATTTAACCTTTCCTGGTAAGTTTTATCCTGCAATCCATGAACCAGTTTAGTAGCCCTTCTTTGAACTCTCTCTAAGGTCAGGGCCGGTGCAGGGATTTTTGGGTACATAAGCGAATATGCATTTTTCCGCCCCCCTCCCCCCCCCCCTCTAAAATTAACATCTTCACCTATGTGCCTCCTAACCAGCCCATCCCTCTTCCACGTCCCTTAGTGTTCCTCTCCCCTCCCCCCTCCTTTCCCTGTCTCTTGGTTTTTCTCTCCTCTCCCCTCTCTGTCCCTTTGTGCAACCCCCACCCTCTTAGCGGTCACACTCCCCTTCCTGGTGTGCCTCCTACCTGTCTTGTAGCATTGCGGAGCAGACCCTCTACAGGAGCTTCAGTTTTCTGTACCTGGCTGGACTGACAGGAAGTGCTCTCTCAGTGAGCACCTCCTCTCAGTCTGGCCAGGTACAGGAAACAGAAGCTCCTGTACTGCGCTCCGCTCCGCCACGCTACACTCAGTGGTGTATACACACTAACAGCCACACACACTCAATGACAAACACACAGACGTCACTGACAGACACAGACTCACTGATCTGACACACACTCATTCATTGACAGACACACACTCAATCACAAACATACTCTCACTGATTTGACACACTCATACACTGACAGACACACACATTCATACAATCATTCACAGACACACACAGACACATACACACAGACACGCACACTCACAGACAAACACATACACAGACACACACACAGAAACACTCACAGACAAACACATACACAGAAACACACTCACAGACAAACACATACACTCACACACAAACACATACACATAGACACATACACATACACACACTCACACTCACACACACAGACAAACACATACAGACACACACACAAAGACAAACACATACACACACAAAGACAAACACATTCACACACACACACTGACAAACACATACACACACACACACACACACACACACACTCACAGACAAACACATACAGACACACACACAAAGACAAACACATACACACACTGACAAACACATACATACACACTCACAGACACATACACACACACATACACACACACACACAAAGACAAACACATACACACACACATACACTTTCAGACTCACAGACACACACACTCACAAACACATACACAGACACACACACTCACAGACACTCACACATACACTTTCAGACACACACACACACACACTCACAGACACTCACACATACACTTTCAGACACACACACACACTCACTCACACATACACTTTCAGACACACACAAATTAATAATAAATATCCACCCAGCCTCCCTACCTGGAGAGCTGGTGTGGATGTGTCCCTGGGGTCCAGTGGGGCTTCAGTGCGGCGGGCGGCAGCGTTCTAATGAGAGGCGGCGAGGGAGCTCTAACCTGTCTGCTCTGCTCCCTCGCGGGCTGTCTGCTGATGCCGGGAGCCGGAATATGACGTCATATTCCGGCTCCCGCAGAATCAGCACACGGCGCGCGAGGGAGCAGAGCAGACAGGTTAGAGCTCCCTCGCCGCCTCTCATTAGAACGCTGCCGCCCGCCGGGGGTCCAGAAGGTGACCTGGCAGGAGGGAGCGCTTCCCTCCTGCCGGTCACCGAAATCTTGCGCCCCCAGAGCCGGTGCGCCCTAAGGCGGCCGCCTGTGCCGCCTTATGGACGCGCCGGCCCTGTCTAAGGTATCAATATCCTTCTGAAGATACGGTCTCCAGTACTGCGTACAATACTCCAAGTGAGGTCTCACCAGTGTTCTGTACAATGGCACGAGCACTTCCCTCTTTCTACTGCTAATACCTCTTCCTATACAACCAAGCATTCTGCTAGCATTTCCTGCTGCTCTATTACATTGTCTGCCTACCTTTAAGTCATCAGAAATAATCACCCCTAAATCCCTTTCCTCAGATGTTGAGGTTAGGAGTCTATCAAATATTCTGTACTCTGCCCTTGGGTTTTTACGTCCAAGGTGCATTATCTTGCACTTATACACATTAAATGTCAGTTGCCACAACTCTGACCATTTTTCTAGTTTACCTAAATCATTTGCCATTTGGCTTATCCCTCCTGGAACATCAACCCTGTTACATATCTTAGTATCATCCGCTAAAAGACACACCTTACCATCAAGACCTTCTGCAATATCACTAATAAAAATCTTAAAGAGAATGGGTCCAAGTACAGATCCCTGAGGTACCCCACTGGTGACAAGCCCAAGCTTCGAATATACTCCATTGACTACAACCCTCTGTTGCCTGTCACTCAGCCACTGCCTTACCCATTCAACAATATTGGAATCCAAACTCAAAGATTGTAGTTTATTGATAAGCCTTCTATGTGCAACAGTGTCAAAAGCCTTACTGAAATCTAGGTAAGCAATGTCTACTGCACCACCCTGATCTATAATTTTAGTTACCCAATCAAAAAAATCAATAGGATTAGTTTGGCATGATCTCCCTGAAGTAAACCCATGTTGTCTCTGATCTTGAAATCCATGTGATTTAAGATGTTTAACAATCCTATCCTTTAACATGGTTTCCATTAATTCCCCCACTACTGAAGTAAGGCTTACTGGCCTATAGTTGCCCGACTCCTCCCTATTACCTTTCTTGTGAATGGGCACAACATTCGCTAACTTCCAATCTTCTGGGACTACTCCTGTTAACAATTATTGGTTAAATAAATCTGTTAATGGTTTTGCTAGTGCACCACTAAGCTCTTTTAATAGCTTTGGGTGTATTCCATCAGGTCCCATTGACTTATTTGTCTTTTCTTTTGACAGTTGAAATAGAACCTCTTCCTCTGTAAACTCACGTGTAATAAATGACTCATTTATCCTTTTTCTTAACTGAGGTCCCTTTCCTTCATTTTCATCTGTAAATACCGAACAAAAATATTCATTGAGGCAGTCAGCTAGACCTTTATCCTCATCTACATACCTTCCTTCTTTTGTTTTTAATCTAACTAATCCTTGTTTTACTTTTCTTTTCTCATTTATGTATCTAAAAACAGTGAATGACAGTGAATTGAGCAGTGAAATTGCAGGGGAATGATCTATACACTAAAACTGCTTTATTTAGCTAAAGTAATTTAGGTGACTATAGTGTTCATTTAAAGAGATTCGACACTTGATGTTAGGGTTAGAATAAAGTCATGTTAAAGAGTTTCTCCAAGCACCATAAACACTTCAGTGATTTGAAGTGGTTATGGTGGTAAGAGTCTTGGTGTGCAGTATTTCTGCTTGAAACACGGCACATTCTGTGCTGGGGGCTAGTTATATTTGCACTACTGTGCTGGGGGCTAGTTACACCCCTGGCACACATGACTTTGGTAGCCAAGAACTCCGGGTAGCCTAATGTCAAATCTGTGCAGAGCACCTGCAAGGGGAAGATCGCTTTTCCTTCCCACCCAGGGGCGTACCTGGAGCATTTTGCACCCGCGGCGTATCCTATATTTGGCAACCCCCAGCTTAAAAATGTCTAAAAACACTGACACATTTTTTACATGTATTGAGCACTGAGCAGTGTTTGCATTTTTTTTTATATGTATATATATTTAGCACTTTGTGTGTTTGAATGTAAGCATCTGTTTTGTGGAGTATGTGTGAGTGAATGTACAAGTGTGTTTGCACGTATTGGCATTTGAATGCAGGCGTGCATTTTTCTGTAGTATGGTTTTTGAATATGGTGGTGTGTTTTTATGTAGTTTTGGCATTTGGATGCAGGGTTGTATTTGTGTGTAGTGTTGGCGAAAGTGTTGGCGAGATGTATGCACATAGACATACATACATATGCTTACATATACACACACTGGCACACAGACACATACGCACACACATGCAGTTACGTAGAAACACAGTCATACAAACATACAGACAAACACTGACACACATACAGATAGACACACAGATACAAACACACACATACAGATACACATACACACACTGACACATACAGATACACAGACATATAGATACACAGATACACATGTATAAGTGTGTGTGTGTTTGTGTAGTGGATGCAGTGTGTGTGCTTGTATAGTGGATAATGGTGGGAGGGAGGGGGTAATACTGTGAGGGATGGGGTGATGGTGTGAGGGAAGAGGGTGATTGTATGAGGGAGGGGGGAAGGTGAGAGGGGGGTCATGGTGTGAGGCAGGGGAAGTAATACTGTGAGGGAGGGGTTGGTGAGAGGGAGGGGATGGTGAGAGGGAGGGGGTGGTGAGAGGGAGGGGGTGGTGAGAGGGAGGGGGTGATGGTGAGAGGGAGGGGGGTGATGGTGAGAGGGAGGGGGGTGATGGTGAGAGGGAGGGGGATGATGGTGAGAGGGAGGGGGGTGATGGTGAGAGGGAGGGGGGTGATGGTGAGAGGGAGGGGGTGATGATGTGAGGGAGGGGGTGATGATGTGAGGGAGGGGGTGATGGTGAGAGGGAGGGGGGTGATGTGGTGAGAGGGAGGGGGGTGATGTGAGAGGGAGGGGGTGATGTGAGAGGGAGGGGTGATGGTGAGAGGGGGAGGGGTGATGGTGAGAGGGAGGAAGGTGATGAGAGGGAGGGGGTGATGGTGAGAGGGGGAGGGGTGATGGTGAGAGGGAGGGGGTGATGTGAGGGAGGGGTGTTGGTGAGAGGGAGGGAGGTGAGAGGGAGGGAGGGAGGTGATGAGAGGGAGGGGGTGATGGAGGGAGGGAGAGGGGGTGATGGTGTGAGGGAGGGGGTGATGGTGAGAGGGGGTGATGGTGTGAGGGAGAGGGGGTGATGGTAAGAGGGAGTGATGGTGATGATGTGAGGGAAGGGACTAAATATCTTATTTAATTCCCTGGTGGTCCAGTGTGGGCTTCCTGGTGATCCGGTGGTGAAATCCGGTCTGCAGCTCCGCAGTGTGCAGAGCTGCAGACCATGAATCTCGCGAAACCCAGTCAGAGCGTGGCCGTGGTAACCTGCGGCAACGCTCTGATTGATCGGATCTCGCGAGACACATAGTGTGCAGAGCTGCAGACCGGTGTTTGCGAATGGCGCAGGAGGGGCATCGCACACGGAGACATATCGAGCAAGCCGCCGGGCCCCCTCCTGGTGTCGGGTCCTCGGTCAGTGACCCAGGACCCGACACAGTCTGACCCGGGCACCCCCCTAGTAAGTGGCACCCGGGGCGGACCGTCCCCTCCGCCCTCCCCTTAGTACGCCACTGCTTACACCGCTGCTTAATTAATAATTTTTTTCTTTGATTAAACCTCACAAAGCCCCCTATGAAGTCAGACAGGGAGATCAGGGCAGTGGGCTTTGCATGGGATTGAACTGCAGGTAAGTTTGAACTTTATTTTTTTGCGTTTTGGGGGTGGGGACTAATAGCAATGCCTTATTGGGCGTTGTAAGCCTAAACAGGCAAATGCTGTAACTCTTAACTTTAGTGTAGATTGGATTAGCCGTATTAGTCCAGCTGTAAAAAGGTATTATTGCACACTGCATCTTTTGGCATCTTTAACTTTAGTATTAGATTTAGAGTTAGAAAAAAGAAGAAAGCTAAAAGTTACCTCTGTTCCCACGCCGAGGCAATGTTCTCCCTGCAATCTGAACTTTATTGGCTGACATCACTCCCCCTCGCTGGGGATAGACATATGAGTGGGGATTGACTGTAGGGAGGATATGGGTGGCACAGAGTCAGATTACAAATTTGCACTTAATTCACATTAACCAGCCCAGAATTCTGGTTCTGAGTTGGCTAGTAATGCCTCAATGTTGCGTCCAAACGTGGAGTTACACTTCTGGCTTCAGACGGATTAAAACTCTGTATGTTCATAGAGAAACGCTGCACATACTGACTCCAGGCACCATGACCACTTCAAATCAGTGAAGGGATAGTGGTGCTTGGGGTGACCTAAATTCTTTGCCTAATTTGTAAACTCCCCTTAACATTAAATTTCCAAACTTTCTCAAAAAACTCACTCACTCGCTCACAAATATTGTTACTCACTTTACAGAACCTCTTCAGTGTGCATAGGTACCAAACCTTGAGTACTGTACTTTCTTTTTCACATCATAGATTGTTCTATAAAAGTGTAACCCTTTTCTTAACTTGGGTAGTTTTTCTTCATTTTTCCATTTATATGTAATTGGTTAACATTTGGTGTTTATTGACTAACCCTGAAAGGGTAGAACATTGAGCATACCCTTCATTTAAAGGGACACGATAGTCACCAAAACAACTTTAGCTTAATGAAGCAGTTTTGGTATATAGAGCATGCTCTTCTGTCTCACTGCTCAATTATCTGCCATTTAGGATTTAAATCACGTTTGTTTCTGTTTATGCATCCCTAGTCACACATGGTTTCCTTTTTAATCAGACATAATTTACTATAAAAGTGTTTATCTCCTGCTCTGAAAATTGAACTTTAATTACATACAGGAGGCACCTACAGGGTCTAGCAAGCTAATTACAGAGCAGGAGATAAAAATTCTAAATAAAACAGAATTCGGAATAAAGGAAGTGTAAACATTAGATGACTCTTTACAGGATGTATATAGGAAGGTTTCGTAAGACACATGCAGGGAGGTGTGACTCGGTCTGTATAAATAAAGTGATTTTAACTCCTAAATACAAGAGAATTGAGCAGTGAGGCTGCAGGGGCATGATCTGTACACTAAAACTGCTTCATTGTGCAAAAGTTGTTTTGGTGTCTATAGTGTCCTTTTAAGGACCATTAAATTCACCCAGGCCACTTCACCTCAATCAAGTAAATGAAATAATGTGGGTGCAGCAGCCCTTTTGTGGTATTTTTTTTTTTTTTTTTACAAAGTTAAACACGCCTTTAGTGGCCGTCTTCTAGACAGCCACAAGAGGCGCTTCTGCAGCAATATCTTGGTTTCACTTTGTCATATGATCAAATGCTGCTCAAAGGAAAGCGTTGCGATCAATGCTTTCCTATGAGAGGCACTTGATTGGGCAACCGCACACCTCAATGTTATGAGGAGCATTGAATTTAAGAAGAAGCAGGAAGAGAAGTATCATCAATGACATTCCGGGATGTGGCGCAGGCAGCAGCAACAAGGAAGTCTCTGCACAGGAAAAAAGGTATTTTAATTTTTTTTCCAGGTGAAATGGGGGGGTATGGGGATCTGAATTTAAACATGTGTTCGGAATACAGGTTTCTATTCTTAATACTATAGTTTTTCTTTGAGATTACAGTGATAATATGCAAACAATGTAAATACAACCATACAGAAGGGAAATATCCACTGATGGCTCATATAATGGCACTGAATGTGTTACTCTAACTTATAAGGATGTGCACTTATGCAAAAAATTCGGTTCAGCACTTCTGAAATCCAGGACTTTGGCACTTTCCTACCCCTAACCTTACCCTTACCCCTAACCCTAAGCCCTAACTCTAACCCCACCCTAACCTCACCCCTAACCTTAACCCTAACCTTCCTCTAACCATACCCATAATCCTTGTAGGGTTAGGGGTAGGTTTATGGCTAGGGTTAGGAGTAGGCTTAGATTCCTGTCATCATTCCCTTAATTTTCCCTCCCTATCCTGTTTTGCCACTTTTCGGACATTCGGAAGCATCCGAATGTCCGAATTGCCAAAATTTGGCCGAATTTAAATTCGGATCGAAACAAATTGCACATGTCTACTAACTTATATGCCTAATTGAACTCCATTTGTTTTAAATGGTACATGATATTTAGTAAGTGTGAACTAGGCATGTGCATGGGAAAAAATTTCGGTTCGGTTCGGCATTCCGAAATTCGGGACTTTTGCAATTCGGGACTTCCGAAATTCGGGACTTTAACACTTCGGAACTTCGGCAACTTCGGAACTTCGGCACTTCAGCCTGTGGCTGCTCACTGTTAAAAAAAAAAAAAAAAAAAAAAAAAAAATTGAGCGGTGGGTGGGAGCCCTACAGTAAAATAAAGGGGGGGACCTAATGTCCTCCCCCTGGCCCCCACCCCTGAGCATTGGGTGGGGGCCCTAAATACTAATAAGGGGGGGACCTAATGTCCTCCCCCTGGCCTCAACCCCTGAGCGGTGGGTGGGGGCCCTAAATATTAATAAGGGGGGGACCTAAGGTGCTCCCCTCTTGCCCCCACCCCTGAGCAGTGGGGGCCCTAAATACTAATAAGGGGGGCCTATTGTCCTCCCCCTCGGCCCCCACCCCTGAGCGGCGGGTGGGGGCCCTAAAAAAAAAGTTTACCCCCCAGGTGACTAGGGGTCCCCAAACCCCTAGTCACCCCCTCCCCAAAAGAAAATTAACCCCCTACCTACCCCCCTCACCCTAAAAATAAGTATCTGTACAAAAAATAAAACTTTCCATTCAATGTTTTCTTTCTTCTAAAATCTTCTTTTTTCAGCCCCAAAAAAGGCCAAATAAAAAATCCATAATAACCGCCGCAATTAAAAAAATAAATAAAAAAAATAATCTATCTTCACCCATGGAGGGCTCAGCGCACTCTGATGGGTCTCTACATTTAACTGTCACAGCACTCTGATTGGTTGGTTTGAAATCCACCAATCAGAGTGCTCTGTGTCATTTTACACAGCATGGAAAAGTTCTTTGGAATTTTCCCACGCTGTGTAATTTGACTCATAACACTCTGATTGGTTACTTAATCTACTTAATCAGGGGTGGGGGCCAGGGGGGAGGACATTAGGTCCTCTCCTTATTTGGATTAAGGCCCCCACCCAGCGCTCAGGGGTGGGGGCCAGGGGGAGGACATTAGGTCCTCCCACTTATTATAATTTAGGGCCCCCACCCACCGCTCAGGGGTAGAGGCCAAGGGGGAGGACATTAGGTCCCCCCCTCTTATTCTGAATTAGGGCCCCCACTTGCCGCTCAGGGGTGGGGGCCAGGGGGAAGGACATTAGGTCCCACCCCTCTTATTCTGATTTAGGGCCCCCACTCGCCGCTCAGGGGTGGGGGCCCGGGGGGAGGACATTATTTCACATTAGGGCCCCCACCCGCCGCTCAGGGGTTGGGGCCGGGAGGGGGGGGTCTTTTTTTTTTTTTTTTAACAGTGAGCAGCCACAGGTTTACTAGACATGCCCCTACTCGCGGTATAGCGAGTAGGGGCATAATTTACTAATACTAAGTAATCTTTACTTAGTATTAGTAAATTTGGCTGAAAGACAATTTCAGTCTTTCAGCCTTTTAGTAGATAGCTCCCTAATACCGTGGGAATTAGGGAGTTATCTACTTATTCATTCCTGTCATTACATTGTCAGGCTAAGTAACTTCCATTTTAAATGAATGTATGTTACTTGATTGTTGTATGTGTTGCAAATGCTTACAGCTGAATCCTGGCTATGTTTGTATACTTTTTATTTAAAATTTTATACAATGTAACATTCTTCTTCTTTCACTGGGTAAGTATATTAGTACTTAGGCAATACTGTGCTTCGGAACTTTGGCAACTTCAGAACTTCGGAAATTCGGTAATTTCGGAACTTCGGACCTCGGCAATACGGCACTTCGGCAATTCGGAGATTCGGAAGTACCCGAATGTCCGAATTTATATTCGGACTGAAACGAATTGCACATGTCTAGTGTGAACTAAAAAAATTTCTAGAACCTTGTTCAACTCATTCTGCTAAGACATCAGGCTATCCTGAGTGTGGAAGTGAGTACTAACAGGGTTATGCACTAAAGTGAAAATTCAAGGTCAAAATAGCCCAACTGGAAAAATTCCCTAAGTCAGCTATGATCCAGTTCGGCTGCTTTGGCTTCAAATGTGAAATTCACTTTAAATTCAGTAAATTGTTAGTGCTTCAAAAATAATTCAAAATAAATATAAATTTTAATTGATTTCAAAATGAAAAGGTTGTCACCAGAACAATTAGAGCTTAATGTAGTAGTTCTGGTGTCTATAGCCAGCCCCTGGAGGCTTTGCAAAGAAAAGGCAGTATATACATTGTTGCCTGTAACACCTCTAGAGACAGTCACTCTGGGTGGTTAGGCATGAGGACATCCTGTGTCTGCTAAATCCCCATAGTAAAGAATCGATTTAATGCTTTTCTATGGAGAAGCCTATTGCAAGTGCGGGGGAGGAGCCGGACCCAGCGTCGAGGGATACCAGCGCTGAGTGGGGGCACTATAGGGAACTATAGTGCCAGGAAAACAACTTTGTTTTCCTGGCACTATAGTATCCCTTTAAAAGGAGTAGGAAAAGGTGGAGGCTAAAGAGGAAGGGGTGGGTACTTAATCAGGAAGAGGTAGGAAGGGGTGGGGCAAACTTAGATTAAGGAGGTGCCCAGGTTTAGTCATGCCTAAGGCAGCAGGAAACCAAAATACACAGAGACGGCTCTAGACTTTATGAGGCCTTAGGCGAAAAGCAAACATGAGGCCCCACTAACAAAAAAGTGTCACATATACACATTGATGCATTGTCTACCTGTGTATGTGCCTGTGAGTGTGTCTGACAGAGAGTATCCTTGTGTGTGTGAATGTATGTCTCTGTGAGCATGTTTGCGTTTTTGTCTGAGACCCTATGTGTATGGGGTATCTGCTTGAAGTGTGTTGTGTGTATGGGGGGCGGGTGATGGTGAGGGGGGGTGATGGTGAGGGGGGGTGATGGTGAGGGGGGGTGATGGTGAGGGGGGTGATGGTGTGGGGGTGATAGGGAGAGGGGGGTGATGGTGAGAGGGAGAGGGGGTGATGGTGTGGGGGTGATGGTGAGAGGGAGAGGGGGGTGATGGTGAGAGGGGGGTGATGGTGAGAGGGAGAGGGGGGTGATGGTGAGAGGGAGAGGGGGGGTGATGGTGTGAGGGTGATGATGAGATGGAGAGGGGGGTGATGGTGTGAGGGTGATGGTGAGAGGGAGAGGGGGTGATGGTGTGAGGGTGATGGTGAGAGGGAGAGGGGGTGATGGTGTGGGGGGGGATGGTGAGAGGGAGATGATGGTGAGAGGGAGATGATGGTGAGAGGGGGCGGGGGGTGATGGTGTGATGGTGAGAGGGGGCGGGGGGTGATGGTGTGATGGTGAGAGGGGGCGGGGGGTGATGGTGAGAGGGGGCGGGGGGTGATGGTGTGATGGTGAGAGGGGGCGGGGGGTGATGGTGTGATGGTGAGAGGGGGCGGGGGGTGATGGTGAGAGGTAGAGGGGGGTGATGGTGTGATGGTGAGAGGGAGAGGGGGGTGATGGTGAGAGGGAGAGGGGGGTGATGGTGTGAGGGTGATGGTGAGAGGGAGAGGGGGGTGATGGTGTGGGGGGGATGGTGAGAGGGAGATGATGGTGAGAGGGAGAGGGGGGTGATGGTGTGATGGTGAGAGGGAGAGGGGGGTGATGGTGATGGTGAGAGGGAGAGGGGGTGATGGTGTGAGGGTGATGGTGAGAGGGAGAGGGGGGTGATGGTGTGATGGTGAGAGGGAGAGGGGGGTGATGGTGAGAGGTGGGTGATGGTGTGGGGGGATGGTGAGAGGGTGTGGGGGGGTTGGTGAGAGGGAGATGATGGTGAGAGGGAGCGTGGGGTGATGGTGAGAGGGAGCGTGGGGTGATGGTGAGAGGGAGCGGGGGGTGATGGTAAGAGGGAGCGGGGAGTTGATGGTGAGAGGGAGCGGGGAGTTGATGGTGAGAGGGAGCGGGGGGTTGATGGTGATAGGGAGCGGGGGTGATGGTAATGTGAGAGTGAGAGGGGGGTAATGTGAAAGTGAGTGGGGGGTTGATGGTGAGAGGGAGCGGGGGGTGATGGTAATGTGAGAGGGAGAGGGGGGTAATGTGAGAGGGAGAGGGGGGGTAATGTGAGAGGGTGGTGATGTGAGGGTGGGTGATGTGAGAAGGAGGGGGGGTGATGGTGAGGGGGTGAGGCTGAGGGTGGTGGGGGGGTGATGATGTTGAAGGTGGTGAAGGGTGATGCTGAGGGTGGTGAGTGGTGAAGCTGAGGGTGGTGAGGGGGTGAAGCTGAGGGTGGTGAGGCTGGGGTGGTGAGGCTGAGGGTGGTGGGGGTGGTGAGTGTGGTGAGCTGAGAGTGGTGAGGGGGGTGAGGCTCAGGGTGGTTGGGGGTGAGGCTCAGGGTGGTTGGGGGTGAGGCTGAGGATGGTGGGGGGTGAGGCTGAGGGTGGTGAGGCTCAGGGTGGTGGGGTGGTTATGCTGAGGGTGGTGGGGGGTGGTTATGCTGAGGGTGGTGAGGGGTGATGCTGAGGGTGGTGGGGGGGTGATGCTGAGGGTGGTGGGTGGGGGTGGTGCTGAGGGTGGTGATGCTGAGGATGGTTAGGGGAGTGGTGAGGCTGAGGGTGGTGAGGGGGGTGGTGAGGCTGAGGGGTGAAGGTGGTGAGGCTGAGGGTGGTGAGACTGAGGCTGGTGGGGGTGTTGAGGCTGAGGGTGGTGGGGGGTGATGGTGAGGGGGGTGAGGGAGAACCTACCTTAATTTCCCTGGTGGTCCAGTGGGCTCCCTGGTGGTCCAGTGGCCAGTACCCGCGGTAACCCGCGGCAACGCTGATTGGCCAGTTCTCTCGAGACACATGGTCTGCAGCTCTGCTCACTACCGTGTCTGCGGTGGCTGGCCGGGCAGCCAGGAGGGGCCTCGCAAGCCGCCGGGCCCCCTCCTGGTGTCGGGTCCTCTGTCACTGACCGAGGACCTGACACAGTCTGCCCTCAGGTGGTTTAGGCGGCCGCGAGGCCCCAGCCACCGCTTAATTAGAGAGCTGCCTCTGAAAATACATCACTGCATTTGACTGCACTTAAAGTCTGCATAGTACATTGTAACCAGGCCCGGACTGGCCATCGGGCATACCGGGCAAATGCGCCGGCCCTGCTGTGTGTCTCCATGGGCCGGTAGGGAGATCAAAGATCTCCCTCACCGGCCCAGAGACACTGAGATGCGGCCGCCGGCAGTAGAGGGAGGGAGGCAGGAGAGAACACCAGCGGAGCTCTAGCCAGCAGCTCCGCCGGGTCCTCTCGCGAGGTCTGAGTGTTGCCGCGGTAACCGCGGCAACGCTCAGATCTCGCGAGAGTGAACTCTAGCCTCTAGGCTAGAGTTCACTCTCACCACTAGGACCACCAAGGAAGGAAGCTGCAGAAAGGATCCCCCCTCCCAGGCATGATGTAAGAAGGGAGGGAGAATATTAAGCAATCTGCCCCACCTCCACTAGGACCACCAGGGATCAGGCACCCCCCCATGGAAACCCGGCTTCCCACCCCCTAAAGGTAAGAAGGGGGGAGGATATAACTTTTTATTTTGTATTATTAATAAAAAAAATATATTTAAATTTAAATTCAAAATACACTCACACTAACAGCCCCCCCAGACACACACACAGCCCCCCAGACACACACACAGCCCCCCCCGACACACACACAGCCCCCCCAGACACACACACAGCACTCCCAGACACACACAGCACTCCCAGACACACACAGCACTCCCAGACACACACAGCACTCCCAGACACACACAGCGCACCCCCAGACACACACAGCGAACCCCCAGATACACACAGCGCACCCCCAGACACAGCACCCAGGCACACATAGCACACCCCCAGACACACACAGCACCCTCAGACACACAGCAAACAGCACCTTCAGACACACACAGCACCCTCACTCACACACAGCACCCTCAGACAGACAGCATCCTTGCTCACACACAGCACACTCCCACACATATACAGCACACACACACACACATATATATATATATATATATATATATATATATATATATATATATATATATATATAT
The DNA here is from genome assembly GCF_036172605.1 of Pelobates fuscus. Lineage (NCBI taxonomy): Eukaryota > Metazoa > Chordata > Amphibia > Anura > Pelobatidae > Pelobates > Pelobates fuscus. The sequence continues at coordinate 341,400,862 of NC_086317.1, read as the reverse complement.
AATATAAAATAACCCTCAGTGAGTTAACAAAGAAAATTAGAAACCTAGAATGTGACGGCATAAAAAAACACCCTCACACACAGCACCCCTCTTACATACACATACACACTGCGCCCCTCACACATACAATACGTCCAAATATATATATATATATATATATATACACACTACGTCACCTATACACACACACTACAGCCCGTATGCACACACTCGCTACATCCCCTATAACACTATGCCCCTATACACACACTCTCTACAGCCCCTAGCCACACATATTACACCACAAACACAAATGAAATTGACCTATTTACACAATACCACACCACACTCTACACACACGCAATCCCACAAGCAGGCTCCAAACACATGCACCATACACTTTACTGGCCCTTTTGTCCTCTGGTATCCCACTTGTGGAGAAACCAGAGACAATTTAAAAGCAAACACAGCGCAAGCATGTTTTTAAATTTGCTTGTGCTGCGCAGAACAAATTCAGGGCCTTTTTCTAATGCCAGAGCTCTTCAGCGGGCTCTGCGCATTGAACTAACATGCGCACTTTGAGAGGGGGCATGCTTGTCATTAGTGATGACCCTCTCTGGCCCCGCCCCCTTCTTAGGAGGCCGCTCTGATTGAAAAAAGGCCTGGCCTAATTTTTTTCCCAGTGCGGCCCTGATTGTAACTATTTCTGGGAATCTCCTTTATACCTTTATCTAATCACACTACTTTTAGACACCATTTAGAGTGTATTGTCTGTTGGCTGGCAGGGGCTGGAGGAAAATGTATTACTTGCATTACAGGAAGGAAGGGATAGGAATACATATGAGCTCTAGCTGCAATTCAGTCTGTGCTGTGAGCATTGCTTACACTAGATAAGATATGCCTCTTTTTTCTTTGGCTGTGAAAGGGACGTTTCTTTCAGAAACTGGAAATCCGGGACATGTTGAAATTTGAGAGGGTGTGGTTAAGGAGACTGCTGAAAACGGCAAAACATTTTACAGGACTGCAGGAAAGCTACACAGAATTTAAATGGTAAATTTGGATTGCAAACCTGGGAAGCCTCCTTGATGGATACTTTGTACTTCAACCTTTTGGTCATTACATCCCACTTCCTACTGACTAAAATACCATTTTAGTATGGTCTTATTTACTCTTGTGTCTGTATGCCTATATTTGTCCTGATGTATGTTGTGACTGCCCCCTAAAAGGACCACTCTCTCAATGAAGTTATTGTGATTGGAAGTCCTTGGTACTGTCAAAGTGCTTGACTGCGTCCACTTTTCGTGCCCCTCTGCCACCTTTCCAGCTTAATTGCGAAAACCTTTCCGTGGGCCTCTCATTGATGATGCTTGACAAAAATACGTACGCGCTCATACTGGTATGGTGCTTGGTGTGTCACTTTCAATTTGTGGATAAACTATCACTACACAACATTAAAGGGTAATACCACACAACAGTGCAATTATTGTGATCAATTTTATTGTGAGTCAGTAATTGCCACTCTGGGTCATAGTCTATATAATTTTTATTTGTTTGTAGCTTCCTTAAACATGTATTTTACAAGTAGTTTTTACACAGCTTTATATGGGATTGTGTGGCTCTACCAGTCTCACTGAAAAGTCATGGGAACGTGTATAATCTAGATGAGTGATTCACAGATATGCTGATTGTTCAGAAGTGGGATTAATACCCTTGATTGCCTCACTTCAATAAGTATACCATTTAAGAATAGTTTCTAAGCACAGAAATATTTGGACGATAAAGCAAAATGAATCAAGAAAAGCAGTGTATCAACTACAACAGTATGTCAGTTTTGAAACTCGTTTGGAGAACAGTTTGACTTGTATTTACCTATAGCAAATTTGTCACAAAAATAATTGCTTAATGTGAAGAATTTTACATAATATCTAATGCTGCTACAAAATGTCAACTTCGTTGCTAACTTCTATCAGAGGAGCATCATAGGAATCTCTATTGTACCTCCTCACACTGTTCCAATGAGAACACAATGTTTCAATAGAAATGTAATTTATTTATTACTGGTATTTATAAAGCGCCAACAGATTCCACAGCGCTGTACAATTAGTGGGAAATGTACAATAATCACAGACAAATACAAGAGGTAGAGCGATCCCTGCCTGAAAGTTGATAACTAGCCATTGGAGCTTTTTTATATAAAGTGCTTAGCTAGACAGCCTGTGAGTTTACAATCTAAAGCAGGCTTCCCCAAAGTCCGGCCTTCCAGATGTTGCTGAACTACAACTCCCATGATTCTATGAATGAAATAGGCTGATAATCATGGGAGGTATAGTTCAGAAACATCTGGGGGGCCGGAGTTTGGGGAAGCCTGATCTAAAGGATGCAAAGGGGATTTGAGACAAGAGGTAGCAGGGGAAATTTGGAGGTGACAGCTAAAAGAGGTAACAGAGAGAAGCAGTTACTGGTAAAATATAAAGGGAATGGAGAGGTAATTGAGGGAGAATCTCAAACAGCTGGAGGAGCATGCTATATATTTAGGGGGAACCTGGGTGGAGGGGAGGGTGGGTGGGAAGTGGTGAGGAAAAAAAATGCAGAGCTCCACTGAGTATGAGTGTGATATGAGGCCTGAAGGACAGGGATGGAACAGTTATATGAATGTATTTACAGCTGGGAGGAGGGTAGAGTTGCCGTGTGTTATGTACAATTGAAAAGTTTAGCAACCAAATTCTATCGCCCAAAATATTAATAACTGTGTACATGAAATATTGGTCAGAAACATTAAATTACAATAAGGCAAACTACAGGTATAAATGGTATACTGATGGAGCTGCAGCTCCAGGCCCAGGCCCATGGAATAGGCCCAATTTTTTTTTTTTTTTTTTTTTTTTTTTTACACACTACTCTTAGGTTTGCCACCTGACTGGTATTTTATTTGAGGCTGCCTGGCTGTGCCGGTAGTGCAGTAATACTGGCATTATTCTGTTTTTCTCAGAATAAACAGAGATTACTCTGCAATACCAGCACCGGCCAGTAGGTGTCACTGTGTGTGGAGAGAGGAAGTTACAGAATATCCCTGCCTCTCTCTACTACTCACTGATCCGTGGTGGAGCAGCAACACAGCTCAGGTAAGTGAGGGATGGGGGGAAGGCAGCAGGGACACTAGGGGACACATAGGGACACTGAGACACTAGGGAACACTGGGATACCTGTGGACAGTGAGACACATGGGGACACTGTGAGACATTGGGACACGGAGACACTATGTCCCCATGTCTCCCAGTGTCCCCATGTCCCTAGTGTCTCAGTGTCCCCATGTCTCCCAGTGTCCCTAAATGTCCCAGTGTCCCCATGTCTATGTCCACAACTGTCCCCATGTCTCCCAGTGTCCCCAAATGTTCCAGTGTCTCAGTGTCCCCATGTCTGTATCCAGAAGTGCCCCATGTCTTCCAGTGTCCCCAAGTGTCTCAGTGTCCCTGTGTCTCACTGTGTCCCCTAGTATCCTATTAAAATGGGGGCACTGGGAGAAATGGGGACACTGAGACACTGGGAGACTAGGTGACATGGGGACACTGACACTGTGATACATAGGGACACTGGGTGACTTGCGAGACTGAGACACTGGGAGACAGGGAGACATCAATCTATACAGAAGAATCAAACAGAGTAATTTGTTGGTGATTTTACAGACTTTTCCCTTATGTCACTCCTTGTGATTTACATCATGTGAGGTCACGCATAACTAACTAATTATACAGGCTGGTATTTTTTTCCAAGAAAGGTGGCAACCCTAACTACTCTTCACATACTCTTGCTTAAACAAGCACTATAGGGTCAGGAACACAATCATGTATTTCTGACCCTATTATGTTAAAACCACCATCTAGCTCCCCTTGTCCCCTCTTGGCTCCCTTAATATAGTAAAATATTACTTGTATTCAAGTCTGCAGCTGCTGGCTCTGCCTCTGAACTGACTATGTCTGCTGACATCATCAGAAGTGGTGGTCTGAGTAAATTACAATACTTCCACATAGGATTGGCTGAGACTGTCAACTAGGCAGATCAGGGGCAGAGCCAGCACAAGTCAAACATAGCCCTGACCAACCAGCATCTCCTCATAAAGATAAATTTAATCAATGCATCTCTATGAGAAAAGTTCAGTGTCTGCATGCAGAGGGTGGAGACACTGAATGGCAGTGCTACACACTAGACAGTACTGCCCCAGGAAGCACCTCTAGCAGCCTTCTAAGGAGTGGCCAGTGAAGTTATCCCTAGGCTGTAATGTAAACACTGCATTTTCTATGAAAAGACAGTGTTTACAGCAAAAAAGCCTGAAGGTAATGATTCTACTTACCAGAACAAATACAATAAGCTGTAGTTGTTCAGGTGACTATAGTGTCCCTTCAAGTTTGGAAGCTTAAGAGGGATGTATGGGAACAAAACTTGTGTGGACTAGCTGACAATAAAATTAGTTTAGATAATGCAGACATTGGTCTCTCTAACACTGTGGCATGTCCCCTTTCTTCTACACTCACTACATACACCTTTTCTCTGTCCCCGACTATATACCAGCAGTTTCTGCCTGCTATTAAGAAGGTAAGGAGACAAGTGGACCAGCGAGTGCTAGGGGACAGTCCTCAGAAAGCGCTGAGCGAGTGCATCATTAGATGCATTTATGCCAAGCTCAGGGTGCTGTCTGCACAGTATGCCCTTGGTTGGACACCCTGCATGATTGTTAGGCAGCCTGACATGCATTCATGCCAGGCTGTCCTTCAAATTCTTTGGACAGACGTGCCCCCTTTTTGGGCATATTCACCTCTTTTGGCAGGTCTGGTCATGTGATTTGCGCCAGTTGCCCACCTTTTTACCCCGCCCATTGACTTTCTGCTTCACTGGACACTGCTGTTAGGGGGTATTTATTTATTTGAAAGATGAAAGCATGAATTAGAGAGAGATTAGCATAGAGTATGTATTTTCTTATAGCTGCATCCTATAAGTTTCCCTCCAGCACTATCTCCACCAGATACATGACGCTTGGGAGGTAGGACTGTTTTAGTGTTTTTGGTCGATAAGATTCCGTAATTAGGCCCATCATAATTGTCAGCACCAGGCTCAATGGGCTCTTAATCTGGCCACTGGCTGCAGGTTGTTAAATCGGGAGCTCTACTAAGTATGAGATGAGGCCTGAGGGTTGTTGGACTTGCTGCAGGATGTTAAATGCAGAGCTCCACTGAGTATGAGTGTGAGATAAGGTCTGAGGGTTGTTGGATTTGCTGCAGGATGTTAAATGCAGAGCTCCACTAAGTGCTAGATGAGGCCTGAGGATTGTTGGATTTGCTGTAGGATGTTCTAGTGTAATGATCATGGGATAACTAGTGGGATATATAATGCACAATTGTTATGTTTATTATAAAGGAGACATGAGTCCTACAGTGCACATCAACCACATTAATGCATAACTAAACCAAAAGTTTGTCATTACTTTTTATATAGGGCATTCGACCATTCTCTATAGCTGAGACCAACTCGGAGTCAGGAGGAGGTTAGATATTATCTGCATTAGTATTTAATGGTATCTCTAGCTATTCATTTGTTAGTATTATTATTATTTTTGATGATTTGGGAGGGTACACCAGATTTAAAGAAACAGCGTTTTAGGAACCTATAGAGCCAGACCAATAAAGCTCAGAGGCCTATTGCTAGTAAGATACTGGTGATACCCGTATACCTATACAGATACCAAGATATATACATGTATCTACTTGTTGGTTTAGATTACACTTTGTAGGGCTATCTCAATTTATTTGTATCATATATATAATATATATTTTGCATTTATACTAGACTACTGTATATTTCCAGGTAAACACAGCTAGCCACGCTTGTATTTTGGTATTGTGACTAGCTTCTGTGTTATCTTCCCTTTTTTGTTGGTTGTGTAAGGGGTTAAGCCCCTGGAGTTTCCCCACGGTACTTGTGTTGGTCTCTCGCCGTGGCAGCACCACATTAGTAGTGTATGTCCAGCGGCGATAGACCAACTATCATTTCTTAACTAAACCAAGTAGATTGGGATTTTATTGCAAGACACGGAGGCATACATAATAACATAGGCTACTCCCTGACCAAGTCCAAGTATAATAGTGGGCACCTCCCTAAGACCTTCCTCTTTCTTTGCTGCTCCACAGTCAGATAAGTACCTATTTTCTCTGTTCTTTGGGTTTATTTGTGAATTGATTGTGATTGTGCATTGGTTTTCTTGCAGGTGTTACAGACTGTTGTACTATTGTTATTGCTGGGTTCAGGGTCCCAGGCCAGCTGAGGAAACTCTCCCCTGTACTTTTGGGGTTGTTTCTTTTACACCCAGTCTTTTCCCATTTCTCTTTGCTCTGCTTCTGCTGGAGTTTTCGTGCTATTTTTCCTCCTGCCTAGAATTTTCTTCTACTTCTCCATCTTGTCTATCGGTTTCTTCCCTACCTTTTGCCTTGGTCATTTTTGGCACCATTTGGGGGCTTTTCGCACTGCTCCATTCGGCCGTTTTGAGGCTTACGTTCGTCAGTTTTATTCATGCGAACACCAGAGTCAATTGTTTTGTGGCCGCGTTCAGTTTACGATTGCTTTTCCTCGTTCGCGAAATTGTACCCGAACGTTTGGCTGCTTTGACCCGTTTGTATGTTTTGCCTTACTTGACACGTTCGGTGCGTAAATAATATTTAATTCGCAAACCAAAGGCATCCGTTCGGTAGTTTTATTAGCTGCGTTTGCGGGTTTATATCCCGCGATTCTCACGAGTTTAGAGGACTGTGTTTCCTTCTGTTTTTTTCTCTTCCCCCTCCTTTGTATCTGCCTTTTTTCCTGCCTCATATATCTGCTACTGGTCTGGGCCCTGGTGAGATCTCTCCTATTTACCCTTCCCTTCCATGGCTAGTCTAGTTTGGGTGATTTAACCCTTACTATTCTGTATTACTCTACAGCTGTTTAGGTGTTAGTACCTGTATATTATTGTTAGTCTGCTACATAGTGTGGGTCATTTTTGTCATGTCTAAACCTAGAGTGCCTGCCTGTTCCCCAACCTCTGGGGAGATGGATACCCCACTTATTCAGGGGGAGTCCCCCGGCATCTCTGGATCCCCGTCCCCATTAGTGGACCTGTCTCGCCACGGTGAAGGGGCTCAGGCTTCAGCGCTACAGCAATCTATGACGGATGCCATTATGGCAGTCATGGGTTCCATGTCATTGGTCTTAGACAATATCCGAGGCTCTGCTCGTCCATCATTTGGACGCACTATTTTCTGGCTCCACGACGTGTCACGCTCTAGACCCTTCAGGTGAGGCACCCAGAAAGGCTAAGTACAAATCCAAGCATACCTCCCCCTCTGCCTCCAGAACCCCTATGACTGGTGTACCTTTGGTCACCCCAGAAAGCGGATCTCAACCACGCAAGAGAGACTTTCCACACCAGGCAGAACGAGTGCGGCGATGGAAATGTACAAGAGCACAACAAGACAGCGATTCCGAAATCGGGTCTAGTTAGGAGGCTGGTGAAGAGTCTGATAGCGAGGGATTCGTTTGAGTTGGACTTTGACCTTTTTTCCTCTGCTCAGGTGGAGATGGCCAGATGTGATCTTGGGGCTGTTCCTCCCGCGGACGCTGGGACTGCCCTCATGGATACGTTGGGTGAGCCCTTGTTTGATCCGGATGAGTTTCACCATCCAAGGTCAGCCAAGTGGCTCCCAGCAGACCTTGTGGCCCGCTACCTGGAGACCTGAGTGCGTCGCCCACTCAGCAATGCGGCCTAAAACAAACTAAGGGCAGAGGTTTCCCAGGCCTGTGGTGCCTAATAAAGTGTATGACACCCTGGAGGGAGACCCTAAGATGACCCAGTTTCTGGCAAAATTGGGTTGGAACCCACACAAAGGGCTGGACTCAGCACGTAGATCATGCCAGGACAAACAACTTGATATATTTGGCACCCTGGCTAAACTGTTTGACTTGGCGGAAGACACCACAGCTGAAAGCCGCATTGGTCAACCTGGAGGAGCTCCGTAGTTGGGTCCAGAGGGCGATTTGCATCGCTGGGAGTATTAACACCTCCCTGTCCATGGAATGGCGTAAAGCCATTCTATTTAAAATCAAGCCCAAATTTTCCAATCTTGCCCTCACTGAGGCTGGTAAAAACGCCCAAGGCTTATTGTTTGTAGATGGATCTGGGGCTCTTCGTGGGGGCGTTTATTGCCCTTGATAAGGCCCAGTCCTCCATAAGGAGGGGGCGGGTCTCTACCAGGGCCAGAAGATCCATGGGCCGTAGTTATTTCCAGTCCCATGGCTCAGGACGAGGCTCCTTCCAGCACCGCTCCAACTACCAGAAGGCAATGACCCGGTCCCCTTTCTTCCCATCATGGGGATGAACATGGCCGTCGAGAGGTTTCCATGGCAAATCTGCCTCAAGACACCCATACAGTGAGTTTACATATGCCTCATGGTTTTTCACATGTTTGTGTAGGGGGCATTTTTCACAGCTTTGTCAGCGATAACCTCAGACACATGGGTGCACGACCCTGTTCGAGGTTTCAAGATAGAACTCGTGGGTACACCATACGATATTCCATCTCTGCGACCGATCTTCTTCTCCCTCCGGGACCGCAGGTTGATCGATGAGGAATTGTCATCTCTCCTAAGAAAAGAGGTGATCGAGCTGGCCCCACAACACCTTGAAGGGGTCATAAACAATATCTTCCTCATGGAAAAGAAAGGTGGATAAATGCGCCCTGTCATCAATTTACACCCGCTCACTTCATGGTACGCTACCACCACTTCAAGATAGAGGGCATCCACCTTCTGAGGGATCTCCTCCTATACAGGGATTGTTTGGTGAAACTGCATTTGAAGGACGCGTACCCGACGGTTCCGGTGGCCGAACCCTCTCGGGATCTGCTTTGCTTCCTATGGAAGGACAGAATTTGTTGCTTTACATGTCTTCCTTTTGGTCTCTCCTCTGCGCCTTGGTGCTTCACAAAGCTGCTACACCCGGTGATTGCCTGGTTACGCAGTCGGGGGGCGTACGCCTGATCGTTTACCTGGATGACATACTGCTCATGGCTTAGGAACGTTACAACCTGATGCAGCATGGATCATGGATCTACTTTCCCGACTGGGTTTCATCATCAACTGGGAGAAATCCTGCCTGACCCTATCCAGGAGCCTGGGGTTCCTTGTGGATTCTGAGGAGGAATCATTGAGCCTTCTGTCTGCCAAGATTCTGACCATCCGCAAGTAGCTTCGCAGGGCACTTTTTCGCCCCCAGATCACCCTACGTCATTTGGCACGGCTCATTGGTCTATTGGTCTTAGCGATTGAAGCGGTGTTTCTGGCCCCTCTCCACTACAGGGCCCTTCAGCGTTTGAAGATTGCACACCTACACAAGGGCATGTCTTACGCGGACTTAGTTACACTGGATGGTGAAACACAGGACAAACTGCAATGGTGGATCCTAAACCGGTCTGCATGGAACGACAGGGCGATCTTCAGATCGCAACCGAAATTCACCGTAGACTCGGACGCTAGTGGCGGGCTCCTCTGCGATCTGGAGTTTCACGAGGTATCAAGCACATGCTTGCATTCGCCTCCGCATGGACAACATCTCAACGGTGAGGAACGCCAACCACATGGGTCAGCGGTTCTAGCTAGGTTGGCAAAGGAATTCTCTGAGTTTTGTCTGGATCAGAATTTAGTAGTCCAGGCGGAATATTTACCGGGTCTGCATAATGTCCAGGCAGATTGGATTTCACTGTATCTCTCGGACAACAGCGACTGGAAATTGGATGCGGAGGTGTTCTCTGCTGTGTCGTCTCTTTGGGGGCCTTTTGCTAATCGACCTATTCTCATCACGGTTCAATGCCCAAATCCCGCAGTTCTTCAGCTGAAGACTGGACCCGACGGCGGAGGCCATGCATGCTTTCTTGCATGACTGGCATGGGAACCTCCTGTACGCATTTCCCCCGTTCTCCATAATTCCTCACACACTCCATCAGGCTTGCCGCTATCAGGCCGAACTGGTCCTCGTGGCTCCCTTCTGGGGGATGCAGTCGTGGTTCCCTCAACTTCTGGAGATGTCGGTGGATTGTCCCAGACAGTTGCTGTCTTTCCCGGGGCTGCTTCGCGATCCGTCTGGATGTTGTCACTCTCTGCTGGTGGACGGTTCCGTCCTTCTGGCATCGCGGATTTCAGGGGACCCTGGAAGGTCCAGGGAGTTTCAGAAACTACTCAACGATTGTTGACGGATGCATGGACTCCCAGCACTTGTCGATCATATGGCTCAGCTTGGCGATCTTGAGCTGGCTGGTGCCTGGCTAGGGACGTGAATCCCATTTCAGCTCCTGTGACTGCGATTCTGCAATTCCTGATGACTCTCTTTGAAGCTGGCAGAGCTTACCGAAGATCAACCTGTATAGGTCAGCTATATCTTCAACTCATCACAGTTTTGATGGTTGTCCCGCAGGCCAACATCCTTTGGTGTGTCGCCTTCAATGTGGTTCCCGTCTCTCTCGTCCACCCAGGCCTCATTATTGGGATGTTTCTGTTCTGTCGTTTTGTCTGTTTTCTCAGTGCCTGGCCTCCTAATTCGGAGCTCTTGTTATGACAGTTGTCAGCCAAATTGGTCTGTCTTTTTTGCCTCATCTCTTGCAAGAGGGTGTCGGATGTCTGTTCTTTGGATTTTGATGCCAAGTCTTATACCCCAGAGGGTGTGACTTTTAATATTTCCAGGCGTACTAAGACTTCTATTAAGTCAATGTCATATCCAGCATTACCTTCGACACTGGTTTTGTGTCCAGTGGCTTGCTTATACGAATGAGAATCATACCAGGCCGCAGTGTCTACACCCCAACTTTTCCTGTATTTTCATCCTCCTTTTTCTCTGGTAGCGAGTGCCACGTTGGCCGGCTGGTTGAAGTGGATATTAGGCCAGACTGGTATCGACACTTCTGTTTTTGGAGCTCATTCGGTTAGGGGTGCGTCTGCCCCTTCAACTATGGCTTGGGGTGCACGTTTGGAAGATCTTATGAGGATGGCCGACTGGTCGCGGGAATCAACGTTTCCTGAATTTCATTTCCGACCTGTTACTCATGCGTTTTCTGCGGATGTTGGTCAGCTTTAAACTTGCAATATGATACTCCGGGCAATAAAATTACTTGATTTTGCAATTACATGATGAGGTGAGTATTGTCCCACCCAATATGAAGAATTTTATCAGCTTGTATTTGTGTTTTTTCCCACCCATGTTGCTCGTTGCATGTGATTGGATTTGATGGTATGGTAAGTGGGACATTTGTATTCATGGGGGTTTGGTTAGATTATACCTATTTGGACTTTTGGGAGTGACTGTTTCTTTTGGGATGTAGATTAACGCCTATAAGTTATCTGACCTTGTTGTTGGTCTATAGTACCGATTTAACCCTTGGCTCACTTTCTTCTATGTTTAATTTGTTGATGGACTATGTTTGCTGGTTTCCTGTTTTGCAGACATTTTGTTATGGTGTGTCGCATCTTCAAGAAAGAGGAAGGTCTTAGGGATGTGCCTACTATTATACTGGGACTTGGTCAGTGAAGAATACATTTTTTTCCATTCAGTTTTGTATTCTTTGCTGCTATTGGTGGACAGTAAAGATAGGGATATAAAATACCTCCGTGTCTTTAATAAAATCATGACTTTTCGTCAAGTAACAGCTGTAAATATTCAGAGTTTGGCCGTACCAATAAGAACATCAAGCATCTCAATACTATATCTGTCTGAGGGACCATCAAAATGTATATAATGCAAATTGCCATGTCTTCTGAATGTAAATTGTAATTATTTTTTTTTCTCTGTTTATTCCATGCACAAACTGAGAAATCATGATAAACAATTTGCTTTGCCAAATTGAATCTGCCCAATTCATATCTAAGAATGGAATAAAGTTTTTTTTAAGTTCTTTTAACTATATTGTCTGCTTGTAAGTACGGAACGATGTGATTTGAGCTTCTTTAGCCTGTTCTTCCTCTGGTTTTATTCCCATGAAGTAATACATAATTCCCCAAATAAAGATAGTAGAGAAAAGGCCTTAACCTCTTCACTACCATGTGAACACCTCACCCCCAGGAATCCAAGTATTTGGGGTGTTATGATGACCATAACATAATGTCCCTGTAAACATGAATGCAGAACTGGTATATTTCCACCCCCTGGGACTGTAATTGCATTAAAGGGTTCAGAGTTTGACCTATTTTACTAGTTCACCCTATAAAATTAAATCCTGACATTAATTTGTTAAAATACTTTGACATTCTTTCGATATATCCAGGTGAGTGATTTTGCCACCCAACCACATATTAAACAGGCAGCTCACACCGCACTGACTTTTTACAAACATCTCAGCAATGCTGACACCTCTCAGAAGGGGCTTATGACCACATTATATGCACACCTGGGCTCTAACACTACAGACTGGGGCAGACTAGACTACACGGACAAATGGGAGGCAGAATTAGGGGAGGTCCTTAAAGGAATAAACGGTCAGGACATATGGGAGGTCAACAGGAAAAAGTCTATAAGCGTGACCAAGAACAGTCTTACAAGACCATGTTCCGCTGGTATTCCACTCCTGTAAAGCTGTACCATATGCACAAGACCCCAACAGATCTTTGTTGGAGACTGTGTGGGTGCAGAGGCACATACAGATTCCTGTTGTGTCCTATTTCTCCCCCCCCCCCCCATGTATTCTCTCACCCTCTAGGGGAAACCTTATATGCATGACACACCTTCTTATGCCCTGAGGTTAGTGACTTAAAATAGTGCACACGAGCACAGACGCATCACACTATGGTTGCTTACCCATCCTACCTTGCTCACAGCAGCGACAAACCAAGATACCGAAAGCCAGGTTTAGATCTCAGGGCTAACAGATCAGTAGCAGAGCGGAACAGAGTCAGGTTAAAAGCGATATGGAGGCCACACCAAGTTTTCCCATAGACCACCCACGACCTGAGGCCTAACTAGACAATGAGTACGGTTTAAAATAAATAAATAAATAGATAGATGTGAACTAGGGATTGTTGGAGGGGAAGAGAAGAAGCGACAGAAAGAGCAGGTTGCCTGCGTGCAACTCTTCTATACAATTTTTATGTAGTAGATGCAACACTGTGCAACATTTTATACTGATGAAAAATCTGCCGCATAGTGTGATATGTATGATAACTGTCTTTCCAACCTATTGCTCACTTACAAATAAAGAATTAAACAAAAAAAAACGTTGACATTGATTCACCAAATCATGATGTGCTTGTTATATGGCTAAACAAAGACTCAAAGGATTATGCCAAATGTTAATTGTATTGGTAACACTTGAAAAAAAAATAAAAAATCGTTTTTGATAGTATTGCACATTTTTATTTAATTTATAATTACAAAAATGTATTAAATATAAGCATCCTCCCTGAGAATGATTTATACAATACACAAGGCATTTACAGAAACATGTACAGTATGTGTGCACAAACACTGCATTTACATAAATCCCTGTAGGTAAAGTGCAACATCTTATGTAAAAGATATTTATGAAAAAAATATAATGTATAAGTTTTTTCTATGCTGTATCTTCAAAAAATTATTTTGCTTGTAAATTAGTCTAAGATTCCATTAAAAAGAAAATTAGGCATGTGTGTGATTTTTGATAGGAACACTGAGAACCATAACAACCTTATCGGAATGCAGTAATAGTGCCAGAAGGTCCCTGGCGCCAGCCTACCTATAGGGGTTAAACTGCTTGCTCCAGGGTTTTGAATCCAGAGCCATTTAGCCTGCCCATGTCCTACCGCTTCTCTCAAATTCTTCAGCTAACTTTCTAAGCTAATAAACAGTTCACCATCCACAAAGTGGCTTGAGAAACATACATATTTTCTTTTTAAGCCAATTTTATGAACAGGGAGATATTGATTGGCTTAGAGCATCAGTTGACACTCTCAACCAATTAGCATTGCCCTGGTCTGAAGCCGCAGCAGACAGGGTAGAGCAAAACTGCGCTGAATTCTAGACTTTACATCGCTCTTGAATGGTTAAGATAAACTGACTCAGGGACCTCCTGGCATAATAAAAAAACAAACAAACAAACAAAAACAAAAAATCACGAAGCTGTTGTGGTACCCAGAGTGTCTTGTACATTCTAATTTTTTTTTATTTTTTTTTTAAACTTGGTGCCAAATCTAATAAGAAAAAAAAATAGGGTGCAATATTGTGATAAATTGGGATAGGAGAAAAATACTTAGACATCTAAAATGAATACAATTTTTCTAAACATAAAAATATATAGGTCTTTGTGGGTCTATTTTTTTTTTTATCAGATTCCTATTTAATTCATCATATTAAAAAAAAAAAAAAAATTGTTATACAATTGCTGTCTGAGAGTGAAATCCCACCAATCTCGGGCACACCAGAACATGTATGTCCAGAAGCTACCGTAAAATTAAAGATGCACAACAATAATCACATATTATAAAACTGTTTTCAGTTATTTGTGGCAGTATCAACAATGAGTAGCATCTCTTACTAGAAAGCACTGGAAAAACCTTCACAATCGAGAAGAAGGAACACAAAGTCAGATGTCCAGCCTTTTCTCCCCCCCTACATTCTCACCATAAGGACACTGGTCCTTTTTATTATGCACTTCTATCTTTTATTTTTTCTTCTCCTTTTGTGACTTACAACTGAAGTTAATTTATCTCCTTCTGTCCCTAGGAATGTTCAACCACTGTACAACACCAGCAATCCCCAGAGTTAACCAGTGGTTACAGCTTCTGTAATCAACATGGGAGCAGCAGGAGAATCTGCTCTTGGTCTGTTATTTCATTAAAGCTTTTCTATGGGGCGGTCTTAATGCGCTCACTGCGCATACGCATTAGGTCCCTGACGCCTGGGAAGGTGGATCCAAGCTGGAGCCTCACTCAGCACCGAGGGACATCAGCGCTGAATTTAGGTAAGTGACAAAATGGTTTTGTGCTGCGGGAGGGTTGCGCAAGCAAATGGAACATGTGCTTTCTTGAGCAGGGGGACCTTGCGGGCGCTACAGGATTTCAGTCCTTCACGGCATAGTGTGTTACCAATTGTTTTCTGGGTGACTATGGTCCCAGCTGCCTTTGGATAATTATCAAGATCCTCCCGTGTAGTTCTGGGCCATTTCCTCCCTGTTCTCATGATCATTGAAAGTCCACGAGGTGAGATCTTGCATGGAGCACCAGACAGAGAGACTGACAGTTATTTTGTATTTCTTCCATTTGCAAATAATCGCACCCACTGTTGTCACCTTCTCACCAAGCAGCTTGGCGATGGTCTTGTAGCCCATTCCAGCCTTGTGTAGGTCTACAATCATGTCCCTGACATCCTTGGACAGTTTTTTGGTCTTGGCTATGTTGGAGAGTTTGGAATCTGACTGGTTGATTGCTTCTCTGGACAGGTGTATTTTATACAGGTAATGAGATGAGATTAGGAGCACTCCATTTAACCCCTTAAGGACCAAACTTCTGGAATAAAAGGGAATCATGACATGTCACACATGTCATGTGTCCTTAAAGGGTTAAGAGAGTGCTCCTAATCTCAGCTCCTTACCTGTATATAAAAAAAAAAAGACACCTGTGAGCCAGAAATCCTGCTGATTGATAAGGGATCAAATACTTATTTCACTCATTGACATGCAAATCAATTTATAACTTTTTTGACATGCGTTTTTCTGGATTTGTTTTTTGTTATTCTGTCTCTCACTGTTTAAAATACACCTACCATTAAAATTATAGACTGATCATTTCTTTGTTAGTGGGCAAATGTTCAAAACCAGCAGGGGATCAAATACGTTCCCCCCCTCATGGTAACAGGTTAAATTCAAATTAAGAAAAAGAAAAAAAAAGAACTTATTCAAAATGTATTGAGAGACCACGTGTTCTCTCTTCAGCTCTTTAAAGTTCACATACATTAATATATTTTAAACTGGCCTGGAAAACCTTTCTATTAAAATAAATTCATGCTCTATGGTCGAAGATGAGTTAGATTAAAATTTGTGTGTGCATTCTCCAGTTTGAATTTTCCAACAGATCTAAAATAATAAAGTTTACATTGCACACCATCTTCTTTAGCTGGGGTAGGCAATGTTCAGCACAACAGATGTTGTAGGCTAGATCTGCCGTGATGCTTTGCCAGCATTATGCGAGATGTAGACCATGACATCTGTATTGAGGAAGATTGTCAACCCTGTGTTCTATAGAATCACTTTTTTAGCTTGTCACTTGGACTAAACTTTTTTTTCTGCTCTCTCCAGAATTCCCCTTCTAGAATATACAGCTGGTTTCCAATCACACAATTTATTTCTCTAAATGATGCATTATGCATGACATACTTTTGATGGTTGACGCCATTGGATTGATCATGTGACGGTTTTATATAAATCTCAATAAAAATAATTTACAGAATCCCCTCCCCCCAAATGTAAGGAACAAATATTTCATTATTGATAAAACACATAAATACAACAAACAATGCTTGTTTTCTCTTGATCCAGTTCCAACATAACTAAAAAGTCTGTGAGTACTTCATTCATTTGCTTCCTTGAGGAGTCTTACGGCTTCATGTCTACATGATCTTCAGGTTGTCCATATGATCCATGGTTTGTTCTTAAACTTCACACAAAACTGGCTCCAATGCACGCTTTGCATCCTTCCAGTTATGGAAATTATTCTTGTACCATTCAACTGTTAAATTAACACAACAGATACATTGATTTTCACCAGTAAAGCTTCTTATCTTTATAACACAGAATTACAAATGTTTAAAGATCGTATTTGATTATAAATCACAGCATATTTATTCTATCACAGGTATATTTTCAGGTATGAGGCAACCCATCTATTCGTCCCTATGCAGTTATTCCCCTTAATTGTTTTCCTTTGCATATGTGAATCCATTTATCTATAGGGAAATCCTTCTTTCCCTCTCTTGCGCTCTCTATAATCAACCAATAGATCTCTAAGTTAATTATTCGCTAAAATGTTACATATTCATGCATATTACATTGTTGCAAGTATTCATCCAATTGCTGCTTAAATATCTGTATAGACTCTAATAAAACCACCTCTTCGGGAGGAAAATTCCACATCCTTATTGTTCTTACTGTAAAAACCTGTCCTTTGCCTTAGACAGGAAGAAAAAAAGATTTAGTCTAAGTGCTTGACCTTCTCCTGTGTATAGTCCTGTGAATGAATAGATTTCCAGACAATGGTTTGAATTTAAGTAAACATTAAAATGCTGTGTTCTTTATGAACAGCTTTAAATATGGACTTTATTACAGGTCTCTTGAATTTAAAATCTGAATTATTGTACCCATAAATTAAAAAAAAATAAAAAAAAATTGTAAAAGTGACACTATGGACTACTGAAAGTAATTTGACATACTTGTTTTCTTGATGCCATCTTTCCAATGAACTTTTGGTCTCCATCCTAAATTATGAATTTTTTCTGATTTCATTGGGTATCGTAGATCATTGACTGGCCTAAAACAAAAGAGAAGGTCATAAAGCATAAAAGCTATATTGAAAATGTATTGAAATACAAAACCATTCAATAAAATGACACACTGACCACATTTTTTATTTAATTTATTTTAAGGATAGCCCTCTGTTTTCCTTATACTCAGTATATGATATTATAAAAACAGAACTAGAGTAGAAGTTCAGTTCAGAATTCATAGCAGTGTACTGAGCAGAGGAAAGAGTTAAATATATAAATCCTTACAGGAATGTTAAGCTAACCAGTATATAGGTATGTACTTGTATTTGTTTTATTTCTTCTGCTGTCAATGTCTCCTCTTTTATGTTCACTGTGTATTGATTAATTATTTCTCACAAAATTATAGTTTGGTGAGATCAATCAAATATGCTCTCAAGTTTTATATCTTATAGGTAAACACACCAAACCAAAAGTTCTGTCCTACAGCAATTGGACCATTATCAATTTTTTTATTTAAGATCCTATTCAAATATTTCACTTAGCAAGCGCGAGCGTGTACACATTTATGAAAATGAAGATGTTAAGAGAAATCATCTCTTTGTGAAAGTCCATATTTGCACCCTCAAGCCTGTGCTATGTGCTATGGCCATATGGAAATAATTGGTGTTGCACAAGGGATAGGGCTGTAGCCCAATGAATTATAACGAAAATTGTGCTTTTTTTGTAACCATTTGTGAATTTTTCAGAAAAGCTTTATTTGCAGGGTTATCAGCTAGTTTGTGTCAATACATACATATAGTTTGTACTGCCTCCTTTTTGACCAAGTTACATTTTGCAATGTAGTTTTATGGTACATACTGATTATCAGTAGTAGCTTATTATTTACACTAGAGCTGTATATTTTATTATTTTCTTTTGAATACTTTATCTTGTCAATGTAGTTAGTTGACAATTTCCTGTAAGTTTTTGTATTCTTTTGCATATACTTCTGCATAGTTAGTGCTCAGTACAGCCTTCTTGGGTCATATGTTTTGATTTCCAACTTAAAAGGACACTAACCATTTATTCAACATCTCCCTCTTCTGTGCGATTACTAGTGCCTTAGTCCTCTTAATATTTTAAATACAGCAATATACGTACATATATAATGGGTCAATACGGAGTCTATAGGCAGATCCCTCTTTTTTTTTTCTTCTTTTTTTACACATTTCAACTCATCCTTTCTAATTTGAAGCACACTTGGCTCCTTTGGAAGCTGTTGCAATGGTTTATTCATGAATTAAAGCGGCACGGTCATGCCGAATCCCGTTTTTTTTTAACCCCCCTCCCGCCTCCACTACATCCAATCGACCCCCTAGTCACCCCCAAATGCCCCTAAGCCCCCCACATTACCTCTTTTTAATTCTTTATCTTCTGCCCCGATCTTTATTCAGGGCGCCGCCATCTTTGTGTGGGTAGGTGAAGTCCCTGTGGGACACGTCATCTACCCACACTACACAGACTGTGAGATTCCCGCACATGCCCAGTGAAACACCTGGACATGCGAACGGGAATTTCATCTATTCATTCATTCATCAGACAGACGAATGAATGAATAGAAAAAATCAGATGAACAAACTAACACTGTGTATCAGTGTTAGTTTGTTCGTTCAGTTTATTACAAGGAGGGAGCTACCGGCGTGCAGCTCCCTCCTTGTAATATGTAACTATAGAAGCGGCAGGGAGCAGTGCTCCTCGCCACTTCCTAAGCCCCCCATGTCCCCCCCTCACTCTATGGGGGTCAATATGACCCCCATAATAGCACAAGGGAGATTAAAATCTCCCCAATACCCCTACTCGCTATACCGCGAGTAGGGGCATGTCCACTAAACAGTGAGCAGCCTGTGGCTGCTCACTGTAAAAAAAAAAAAAAATGGTAATAAGTGGGGGACCTACTGTCCCCCCCCCGGCCCCCACCCCTGCGCGGTGGGTGGGGGCCCTAATAAAACAATAAGGGGGGGGGACCTTCTGTCCTCCCCCCCGGCCCCCACCCCTGAGCGGTGGGTGGGGGCCCTAATAAAACAATAAGGGGGGGGGACCTATTGTCCTCCCCCCCTGGCCCCCACCCCTGCGCGGTGGGTGGGGGCCCTAATAAAACAATAAGGGTGGGGGACCTATTGTCCTCCCCCCCGGCCCCCACCCCTGCGCGGTGGGTGGGGGCCCTAATAAAACAATAAGGGGGGGGACCTACTGTCCTCCCCCCCTGGCCCCCACCCCTGCGCGGTGGGTGGGGGCCCTAATAAAACAATAAGGGGGGGGACCTACTGTCCTCCCCCCCCTGGCCCCCACCCCTGCGCGGTGGGTGGGGGCCCTAAATGACCCCCCCCATCAAGGTGACTAGGGGTCCCAAGCCCCTAGTCACCCCCCACCCAAAACATTCTATCCCCTACCTACCCCCCTCACCCTAAAAATAGTGAGGGGGGAATAAAATAACTAACCTGTAAAAAAAAAAAAAATTAAACTTACCATTTGACGTCTTCTTTTTTCTAAATTCTTCTTACTTCAGCCCCCCAAAAGGCCAAATAAAAATCCATAAACCCGTCGCACTTTAAAAAAAAAAAAAAAAAAAAAAACGAGCGCAAACAAAAATTAATCCATCTTCACCCATGGAGGGCACGCCGCGTACTGAGCTCCGCAGGGCGGGTCAAGGCTTATAAAGCCTTGCCCCGCCCTGCAATTAGGCTTAGAACACAATGATTGGTTGGTTTAAGCCAATCAGAGTGCTCTGTGTCATTTTACACAGCGTGGGAAAATTCAAAAGAACTTTCCCACGCTTGTAAAATGACACAGAGCAGTGTGATTGGATGGATTTCAAGCCATCCAATCACAGTGCTCTGTGTCATTTTACAAGCGTGGGAAAATTCCAAAGAACTTTCCCACGCTTGTAAAATGACACAGAGCAGTGTGATTGGATGGATTTCAAGCCATCCAATCACAGTGCTCTGTGTCATTTTACACATCGTGGGAAAATTGAACTTTTTTTGTTTGTTTTTTGTTTTTTACAGTGAGCAGCCACAGGCTGCTCACTGCTTACTAGACATGCCCCTACTCGCGGTATAGCGAGTAGGGGCATATTATTTACTAATACTAAGTAATCTTTACTTAGTATTAGTAAAGTTGGCTGAAAGACCAATTCAGGTATTTTAGCCTTTTAGTAGATAGCTCCCTGATACCGTGGGAATTAGGGAGTTATCTACTAAGCGGCTGCAAGATGCAGCCGCGGCAATGAATAGGATCGGAGTTTCATTCATTAGAATGAAATTCCGATACAAACAAAGTACCGAATTGCATCCTAACACCAATGGAGAATTCTGTTAGGATGCAATTCGGCAGTTTTGCCGGCGTTCTGTCTAAGTGACAGGACGTTTGGCAATACTGACAGGAAGCATTGTGGGAACAGGGAGGAAAGCTAGGGATCATGGGAAAATTGCTCTGACCAGCGGAAATGAAGCACACTTTGCTCCTCCGCTGGTCAGAGCTGGTCAAGCGGGGGAATCCTATAAGACAAAGAGTCCCTACTTTGTCTTATGGTTTTAAAGAAAACTAAAGAAGACAGGAAGAAAAGAATAACAGATCCTGAGAGAGGGGGAGAAGAGGAAGAGATTGAGGAAAGGTAAGTTCGGCATGACAGTGCCGCTTTAAGGTATTTCACATATGTATTTTTTTTTTATTTTTTTTGACAAAGTAAATGTTATTTTGTAGTATCTAATGAGTTGGTAATCTGTGTGCATCTTTGGACTATTTTGCATTCAATTGGGGGTTAACCCCGACTGAACACCCTTCCTCTAACCTAGTTTATTTTGCTGCCTGTAATATAGGATACTTGAAAACAGAATTAACTATATCCTAAATGTGGCCTTGTAATTTTACCAGAATGGTGAAAGACAAACATAAGGGGTATTTTTGAACCAGGGGATCAATAGAATACACATTTGGGTATTTTATTACAGTAGAACAAGCTTACAAAGTTCACAGCAAAATACAATGCTGTGTCTGTATGTGTGGATATATATTACCTCAAATTTGGCAGAGACTGGTCATAAAATGTCTGGATTAATACTATCAAATGCACCATAAATACATACGAGGGGGTTTCCATTTTTAGAAAAGATATACTTTCGTTTAAAAATTCTGAATTCAGGGTTTGTATGTCCCAGCTTGCCTAAGATTAGAGCCCTTAAACTGCATGGAGATGATTTATGCACTATTACCTATTCTTTATGGGGAATAATTGCATGTGCATTACCATTAAAATCATATTATATGCACACAGACAAACCGTGGGTGAGGGTGCTTTCATCTTAAAATTAAATAACGAGTCACTTAATTAATAAGGTTAACAAGGTTCATAATATGAATCCCTGGTTTAAAAAAAAAAAAAAAATGTAACCACTCTGGCCCTTGTGAAGCTTTTCAAGAAATATGCTCACATTGAAAGCATGATGCCCCTAGCAAGTATTTACAATAGCTGCATTTACAAAGTGAGATCGTTTCAGACATATGATTTTTCAGCCCACATACACAATGATATACTTAAACCGCAAGAGAGAAAGAAGAGAGTCCTGTAATATACATTGCATTTTTAATTCCAATAAATGACTTTATAATTTTTTCCCCCATATTGAAATTACCTGTCATTTACATATTCCATCCAGTCCTTTGTTTCTGTTTCCGATGTTGTATTTTTGATCTGTGTACAAGAAATATATGCAAGAACCATTGAATTAAATTGTTAAAATTCATTTATTCTCAATGTCTTATATACATCATGCTTGCAAAGTACTTTATATAAGTGATCATGTTACCCTGTGTCTCCAACAACATATACAGCACACCTTACAAAAATTGCAAATATTAGAAAAGGACATTTTAAGGCCTGCACTGGAAGTGTGAACATTTTGACCTGATTTTTTTTTTTTTATCAGTTATGTAACTTAAATAGCTAATTAGATTAGCTATTTTGTTTGCACAAACTAATTTGTACACATTGTATAGTTTAAATACTCAACTCAAGAGGTATTAATGTGGAGCTCTGTGATTTACACGGAAATGCCTAAAATGAGCTCAAAGAAAAAACAGACAAACTGAATGAATGTTTAGTTTAACCAAAATAAGCCAGTTTTCACTAGCTGGATATGTGGTGATAGAGAGGAATATTTAAAGGACCACTATAGGCACCCAGACCACTTCAGCTTAATGAAGTGGTCTGGGTGCCTGGTCCATTTAGGATTAACCCCTTTTTTTATAAACATAGCAGAAACTGCTATGTTTACACTGAGGGTTAATCCAGCCCCTAGAGCCTCTAGTGGCCGTCTCATTGACAGCCGGTAGAGGCGCTTGCGTGCTTCTCACTGTGAAAATCACAGTGAGAAGACGCCAGCGTCCATAGGAAAGCATTGTAAATGCTTTCCTATGAACTGGCTGAATGCGCGCGCGGCTCATGCGCATTCAGCCGATGACGTCGCTAGGAAGGAGGAGTAAAGGCGCTGGAGAAAGGTAAGATTTTAACCCCTTCCTCTCTCCAGAGCCCGGCGGGAGGGGGACCCTGAGGGTGGGGGCACCCTCAGGGCACTATAGTGCCAGGAAAACGAGTGTTTTCCTGGCACTATAGTGGTCCTTTAAACTATTTGAAATATTAAATCAGATTTCTTAATTACTTTATATCAGGTTACAATTTAGACTGACCACACAAAAATATAATTGACCATTAGAGGTTTAAGAATCAAATATTTCACACTCCCACCAACAGACACTTGTAAATAAGAGAAAACTAAGGAAAGTCTTCATTTTAAAATATTTAAAAAAATATTATCTACTGAACACAAAAAAAAAAAAAAAAAAAGGATCATACAAACAGTATACTTAACATAAAGATGATAAGTCCACAGTATTCAGTATTCATATAGGCTTTAACGTGAGTTGTTAGGAGAATCAGAACTGGTCATATCTTATTAATCTTTTTATACAAAATGTATAAAATCTTCTTATATGGAACCAGATGAGTCAATCAATTTAAGAATCTAGGTTTTAAACTACACATTTGCAATAATCATTAAGAATGCTATAATGGCACAACATGTATTAATCTGAGTAATGAATTTACTGTGACTTACCAATTCGATCAGCTCCCTAGCAAGTTGGGTTACGGATATTTCAAAATTTGTACCAATGTTGTAGATTTCTCCAATTTTCCCAGTTTCTAAAACGGTTAGTAATGCTTCTACAACATCTGTAGCATAGAGGAAATTTCGTATCTGGCGTCCAGTGCCATGGATACAGCTTAAAATGCAGAAAACATTGCATTATTAATGGTAACAGAAATCATTCTGCAGAATATTTTTCATCTATGACCTCTTTCTAATTTAGATTTGCCATTATCCAGTGATTTTCTGTACATTACCAACCCAGACACATGAGTTGTTTTAGGAATGACACCAGCATTGACCTATGTTAATTTCTGTTACAGTATGGACACTTAAGCCTACTTTGCACGCTCATTCATGCGATGTGAAATAAGCAGTCTGTAATATATGAAATATATTGACCATACAGTGCCTTTTTATTTATTACTGTAGTTTATCACTTTTCGAGATCAAGAATGTTTATTTGATTAAGGGGAAACAGCATATTAAGTGTTGAATACCACATGATGGAAAGACGGAGGCTCCATATCCAAGTACTTCAGGATCTCAGTCGAAGAACTCCAATCTCACAGAGGAGTGAATGCAACTCCTTTTTAGCTGTACCACTTAATAACTCAATTAGCGAAGGTATCCATCAAGTCTAAGAAAGGCTAAGATAGGAGCACTCTCACCAATCAGTCTCTGAACATTGATTCAATCCAAGTCCTCACATAACACAAAGAGAGACCTGAGAGATACATCAACCTTATTTGATATGATGTAGTAACAACAGTGTTTAAATTACTTATCTGGGGTTTGGATTTAACAGCTCTGCCTAAAGGTTTGCTTCTTTTGGATCATGATTCAGTTCAATTCTTATGCAAGTTACAGACAAATGTTATGTAATGTTAAGTCAACTTCTTTTCCACTTTAATTACATTAAAATAATTTAGCTTCACACTGCGTTATATTATACACCACTTTATACCAACCAATGGGAGACCGAATTAGGGATTCACTTGAAAACCTGCAGGGACTGACTATACTCACCAGAACAAAAACATTAAAGGAACACTATAGACACCAAAATAATGCAGTTTTAGTTTTAGTGTATGGATCACTGCTCAATTCACTGTCATTTATGGGTTAAAGCACGTTGTTTCTGTTTATGCAGCCCTTGCCACACCTCCCCTGACTATGATTGACACAACCTGCATGAAAAAAAACTAGTTTCACTTTCGATCAGATGTAACTTTCCTTAAAAGATTTTATCTCCTGCTCTGTAAATTGAAATGTAATTACCGTATATACTCGAGTATAAGCCGACCCGAATATAAGCGGAGGCCCCTAATTTTACCCCAAAAAACTGGGAAAACTTATTGACTCGAGTATAAGACTAGGGTGGGAAATGCAGCAGCTACTGGTAAATTTCTAAATAAAATTAGATCCTAAAAAAATTGTATTAATTGAATATTTATTTACAGTGTGTGTATATAATGAATGCAGTGTGTGTGTGAATATGAGTGCAGTGTGTGCGTGTATGAGTGCAGTGTGTGCGTGTATGAGTGCGTGTATGAGTGCAGTGTGTGTGTGTGTGTGTGTGTGTGTGTGTGATGCAGAGCATTGGTGGGGGGTGGGCATTTTTTATTATTATTTAATTATTATTCTTTTAACATTTTTTTTTCTTATATTATTATTTATTTTATTATAATTTTTTTATTGTTTTTTTTTTTTCGTCCCCCCTCCCTGCTTGTTAGCTGGCCAGGGAGGGGGGCTCTCACTCCCTGGTGGTCCAGTGGATGGGCTGTAGGAGGGGGACTGGCAGGAAGCTGTTACTTACCTTCACAGCAGCTCCTGTCAGCTCCCTTCTCTCTCCTCCGGTCCGTGCAGCTCCCAGATCAGCTCCCTCTGCAAGTCTCACGGGCGCGCGGAGCGTTGCCACGGGACCCCGCGGCTCTCGCGAGACTTGCAGAGGGAGCTGACCTGGGAGCTGCACGGACCGGAGGAGAGAGAAGGGAGCTGACAGGAGCTGCTGTGAAGGTAAGTAACAGCTTCCTGCCAGCCCCCGGTCTTTGTCTGTATTATGGCAATGTAAATTGCCATAATACAGACAATTGACTCGAGTATAAGACGAGTGGGGGTTTTTCAGCACAAAAAATGTGCTGAAAAACTCGTCTTATACTCGAGTATATACGGTACATACAGGAGGCTACTGCTGAGTCTAGCAAGCTATTAACACAGCAGAAGATAAGAAAATCTAAAGTAAACATAATTTGCAATAAAGGAAGGATAAACTTTAGGTGACTCTTTACAGGAAGTGTTTAGGAAGGCTGTGCAAGTCACATGCAGGGAGGTGTGACTAGGGTTCATAAACAATTTGATTTACCTCCTAAATGGGAGAGAATTGAGCAGTGAGATTGCAGAGGCATGCTCTATACACCAAAACTGCTTCATTAAGCCAACGTTGTTTTAGTAACCATAATGTCCCTTAAAGCTGTAGTTGTTCTGGTATCTATAGTGTCCTTTTAAAAAAAAAAAATTTAATGTTTGGACGGTTGGATCCATAGTACCTTTTACAATGTGTCTTTCTTATTTGCTTAGCAGGACTACAAGAAATACAATTGCATATGTTTCCCACCTTTTTCTTGTACCCGTTACTTTGATTACCATAAGCTTTCTTATGCAATAATAGAACTGTATGTATGCTTATCCTGTGACCATGCTCTGTTTACAATAGTTCTGTTAATATGTACTTTATCATGGCTTGTATTTGATTTCACTGTTGTGAAATGTCAATTTTCATGGACAGTCACTGAAGAGTAATAAAATAAAACAAATTTAGCAAAAAATCTAAAGTCCACATGGATTAAAGAAATAATAAGGCTAGTTGGCATCAGCAGATAATCATTCATTCTTGTTTTTGTGACAGAGCATTAGTAAATAATTAACTCCAAATAACAGCAAGTTCCAGACAAAATTACTAAAGGGTTAATCCCTATCAAGTGGTAAAGCACAGACTCCTTGACCATTTTAATTTTCCAAATTTTTTTCAGTGGTGACCTCTATGTATTGGTCTTGCAAAACCACCACTTTTTATTTTAATAAGATTTAACCAAGGTTGCTCTCTTTGTGTCATGGTGCACAGATGTTTACAGCATTACATTAGGACTTAAGTCAAAAGAACAATAATGTGAAAAATGTGTATGTAATGTGCTGTAGAAATCAGAGTTTGATCCAAGGAGCTTCCTGAGCAGAGGTATTGCAGCTTGTATGAACATTTGTATAACCAAAATTTGTTGTGTGCGATGACACAAAGTTGGCCTCAGTTGTTAAACCAAGTCAACTTAAAATAAAAAAAAGTGGTGGGTTTACATTAACAATACATAGAGGTAATTACTGAAAATATATATATATATATATATATATATATATATATATATATATATATATATATATATATAAAAATAATTAAAAATTTTATTAAAAAAATCCATAAAAGAAAATCTATAAGGAGATTTAAAAATGGTCAAGCAACCAACCAACATTATAACTATTGTACCACTTGAATGACCCTAAACAAAGTTTAATAACTAGAAAGTCTGTGCTTTTTTCCCCCCAAGCACTAAAACCAAAATATATATATAAAAAAATAAATAATAATAATTCCCCAAAAAGCAAAAGGGGATGGAGTTTGACTGCTAAGCACACCAGATCTGTGTAGCAAGAGCTCCCACGTCTGGCAACAAATATCAGGGTGTATACCCTAGCTACCCGCACTTTTTGACCGCAGTCTTCATTACTCTAGCCGTGAGATGCGGCTGTACCCAGCGGTACCTTGCAATACCCTTCTCGAGGCCTACATGAGGCTGAACCACAGAGAGGTGGCAGCTCTCTTGGTTCCTGAGCGGAAACGTTGACTCATGTGAATCCCCATCCCCCCTCACTGGACCGGCTGGGGTTATCCCGGTCCCCACTGATCAACTCCAGTCACCTTGCTGACCCACAGGCAGCTGAAACTGTACAGGGCTCAAGCTAAACTTCCTGAAAATGGCGGACGCACCTACTTTCTCTGATGGTCGCAAACAGCCTGCAGTGCCAGATGGGTGCCAGACCGCATTCTGATGCGCCTGGATAAAAGTTTCTGGACGCAACTAGATGCGGAAGCCACAGCAGCAGCTGGGAGCCAGGAGAGTGGATGGAGGAGAGCAGTTAACAGGGTGCTTGAGCCCCCTCCGGGCACAACTTCCTCCCAAGCTCCTAAATCTCCCACACTACGCCGCCTGGGCAGAGAGCCATCAGGGACCCCCTCCCGACGCATCACCCGCAGAGGACCCTATGCCACAAGCGGCGACCGACCATCAGAAGCTTCTGCCACATCCCAGTAAGGAAGGACTTGGATGCTACAGCGAGACCCCGAGTCCGTGGTAAAGCGATGCAGGCCCTCAACATAGCCCAGGGCTAGAGGGTTTACACACTTCACCCCTGCCCTGGACTACCTCCGAGCTGCCTCCACGTGTTCTCATGTCTTGGTGTAGTCTGACGCTGGACTTTCCATACAGGGCCAGCTTGGCAAAGCAAGCATCTACTCACATGCCCATATCACTTAATTCATGCTGCACCCAGGTTTTATTTGATTTATATCTCAGGTTTAGTTAAATCTTCCTCATCTGCTCTGAGCAACACTGCAGCTTACCTGCTAACTAAGGGAGTGTGCAACTGAAACCTTATCAGACCCTTTCAGTCCCTGTGTTTCCTTTACCCCCTGGGCATATTATTTAAGCATACCTCTATCAGTCCTGTACCATGTTAATGTCAGTGGTAACCCTCAGTGGCAAACTCATGTAACCCTGGCTTGGCACACTTCTACTTCTTCACCTTTACGTATGGCTGGTTTCATGCAAAATTTTGCACGTTTTCTTAATCATAGCATATTGCAACCACTGCCATATTCTGATTTAGCTTGTGTCGACCAGCCAGGAAAGCATAGCTAGCATATATTGTCTTTTTTATAAAAAAATAAAAAATAAAAAATAATAATAATTGTGCGTGTCTTGTCTATGACTCCAAATGTTTTGTGTGATCATGAGCTTGAGGATTGCTGTTGGGGCACCACAAGCTTGTTTGTACTATTCTTCTGCACTGCAAAAACACAATAAAATAATAATAGTAATAATAATATTCACCATTTTCTGTTGTGTTGTAATAAAGAAATAAATTTGGGTATGACCTAAAAGAAAAAGAAAATACAAGTCATAAGTTTGTTTACAATGTCTACGAGAATATTATAATAATCTTATAAAGAGAATTTTTCAAAGTAAAAAAGAAATGTAGATAATACAATTTTTTTACAATTCCTAAGACAACAAAATTGTTCCAAATGGTGTTCACCTACCAGTCGTATCTAAAGTGATAATATATTTATTTTTCACTGTGCATTATTCAATGGCCATGCATGCAGGTGCATTACTGTGAGTTGGGATCACATATTTATGGTCGAACATACCATTCACACAAATTCTATACATGTGGTCTAACAAGTGTTATACCAACATCAAGTAAAAAACATGTAGTCACCATTAGCCCATACTGCCATAACAGCGAAATTCATCTGCCCCTTCTTCCCAACTCACGGTGCAATGTCATGTCATGTGACAACATGTAATCTAGGCTCAGGGTACTCATGTCTTGTGGAAAACATACTAAATAACAAATTTCAAGTATTGTGGTGCTAAGTGCCACTTGTCCACTTTCTCCAAATATACACATGTTGGAACCAAGAGTGTTTGTAGAAAATGTTCTATGGGGCCAAAGACATAATTTATATAGACACGATCACTCTTAAATCTTAAGAAAGGCAAATTCCAATGAGTGAGGGACCTTTGCAGTGGATATCCATGGTTAAGACTGCCCACTTAAAGGGATACTGTAAGCACCAAAACAACTTGTTGATACAGTCCTTATAACACTGCATGTGACTTGCACAGCGTTCCAAAACACTTCATGTAAAGAAACCTTGATATTCTATGTTCCTTTATTGCACAATCTGTTTTATATGTAACTTAATTAAACAGTTTAAGTGATTCTATAGTGCCAGGAAAACAAACCTGTTTTCTTGGCACTATAGGCTGCTGCAGTGTCCCCTCCCTCGCGTCCCCCCTCCAGCAGGGCTAAGCCACTTAACCTGAATCCAGCACCAATGTCCCTCTGCGCTGGGTCAGGCTCCGCCCACCCTCCTTTCCAGCTGGCGGGAGAGACCTAACGCGCATGCTCGGCAATGGCTGCGCTCACGTTCGGATTTTACCATAGGAAAGTGAGTTTGTGTTTTTTCGTTTCTTGTAAGATAGGTGGGGCACAACAAGGGTTAGTCTAACCCAGCGGTTCCCAAACTGTGGGAACACAGGAGAGCTGCAAAATATGTTGCTATGATCATAGCACAGGGAACCATGCCTTACTCTCCCCTGCCGGCTCTGCAGGACCGGATGAGAGATCTCCTTCACCGGCCCGCTAGTACTGTAATGCTGCATTCGACAGGGCAGGGAGAGGACATGGGGAGCTCTGCCAGGTTCTCCTCTCGCGAGCTTGGAACGTTGCCACGGTTACCATGGCAACGCTCCGAATCTTGCAAGAGTGAAATCTAGCTTCACGCACACTGCACCCCTCACATACACACATTCATTCATTGCACCACTGCTCTTTTCCCCTACTAAAGCCTCAATCCCGGCAGACCCCAGGTAAGTTGTCAAACTGTTCTTAAACACTTTGACTACTTACCCAGCGTGCTGTAGTAGTTATTGTACCTGGATTGTTTCTTTAACCCCTTAAGGACCACATTTCTGGAATAAAAGGGAATCATGACATGTCATGTGTCCTTAAGGGGTTAAATAATCTACCAGAGCCCCTCCAGAGTTTAGGTTCTGGATCCGACCCTGACATGCAAATATTTCTGCTGAACAAGGGCCCAGTATATGCCGCAGCGCTGTACATATATACAACCTAGACACTGTTTTTGCCTTGGGACACCTTGGAAAACAACATTTCTGATTTAGTGAATTATTTAGGAAGTCAGCCCTAACGTTTGAGCACCTGTATGTGTCACTAACCTTTTCTGGGTATTGATGAGGTCCATAAACATTGCTACATCTTGTGATAACAACTGGAAACTGAAAAAGAAACAAACAAATGTATTGGTTCTGTGCTGGAACCACACTCTATATGCAAAAATATCAACAAACAAATCTGCCTAACGTACTGCAATACGTTACATAACAGAAAATAAAGTATGATGGCTTGCAAACGTATAAAGAGACAGTGAATTTCATAGGGCATATTTCAATTTCAATCTGTATTTTAACTCACTGAAATTAAACAATTATTTTAAGCGGACATTTGTGCATTGTAAGAAAAATAATAATAAAATGTTGCTACCACATATCTGAAATTTCCACACATGAACATTTGACACAGCCACCTTTCACAGGATATATTGAATTTCAAAGGTAGCGGAGTAGCCGAGTTGAAGTCATAGTTTACTTTAAGATTTTTTTCAAGTTTGGCTATTTTGACCTTAAAGGACCACTCTAGTGCCAGGAAAGCATACTCGTTTTCCTGGCACTAGAGTACCCTGAGGGCGCCCCCACCCTCAGGGACCCACTCCCGCCGGGCTCTGGAAAGGGGAAAGGGGTAAAAACTTGCCTTTTTCCAGCGCTGGGCGGGGAGCTCTCCTCCTCCTCTCCGCCTCCGTTCCTCCCCGTCGGCTGAATGCGCACGCACGGCACGAGCTGCGCACGCATTCAGCCGGTCACATAGGAAAGCATTCATAATGCTTTCCTATGGACGCTTGCGTGCTCTCACTGTGATTTTCACAGTGAGAATCACGCAAGCGCCTCTAGCGGCTGTCAGTGAGACAGCCACTAGAGGATTAGGGGGAAGGCTTAACTAATTGATAAACATAGCAGTTTCTCTGGAACTGCTATGTTTATAAAACAATTAGTTAACCCTAGCTGGACCTGGCACCCAGACCACTTCATTAAGCTGAAGTGGTCTGGGTGCCTAGAGTGGTCCTTTAAGTTAAAAATTCACTTTCAATTTGCACTTTGGTGAATAATCCGGTCAGTCTTTTGGGTTATACATGTGCTAGATTTGTTCACAATATAACCAAACAAAAAAAAGTGGAAAACACCCAGAATACGTTAAATATGAATAAAATAAGACAACCTGAATTCAGGTGGAATATCCGTGAATATGGTCTGTATGGAAAAAATCAGACAACTAACATAGTGTAAAATAGTATGAGATAAGATAATAGTAAGTGAAATATTAGATACACTCACAAACGAACGTGAAATCAGGCTTTTCACCCTTTCAGGGGTAATGTAATGAATATGAGCTTGTATGTCTTCCAGTAAGATATATGAAAATAAAGGAAATCGAATATAGTGAAGTTTGTTATAAAATTACAAAATCACATTTATTGGTTGCACTTACACATAGAAGAATTAAAAAAGCATGTCTCCATATAAACATGGAACTCCTGGCTGATGTTATCAAACATCCACAGTAGAAATCCAGGGGTAGCAGTGTAGAGGCAGCAAAATCCAAATAAACAATAAATACAAATAAAATCAAAATACACAAGAATCCAACACGTTTCGTCCGATAAGATGCTGGACTTCTTCAGGGATGTCACTGGGTTCGTCCTTGTAGGTATATATACACTGTAGGTAATCTCCAATAACCCGGAACACTTGTTATATAGTGTGCGTTTCACTCATGGAACGCACAAACAAGGCGCGAAGTGGTTTGAGATATGAAAAGACAGTTCCGGGTTGTAAAACGCATTTGCGCGCGACAGACGCGCATGCGTAAACGTAAAAGACCGCAACCCAAGAGGGACAAAAAGCAAAGGGCGAAAACTCGCCTAAACGTCTGATACACAGGAAAGGGTAGAAGCCAGAGTAATAACACCGGAGCAATTCATACACTGTACAATTAAAGCCTGGGGCACATATAACAAAAAGTATATATGTATAACAAACAATGTATGAAATAAAATAAAATAAATGAATAGAATAAAGAGTAAATAATTAAATAAAATGAAAAAAATGAAATATAAATATGAATAAAAAATAAAATAAAAAAAAATAAAAAACAAAATAGAATTGAAATTAAAATAAAAACATATAAAACCCCATTATAAACCATATAATAAACATGTAAAAATTAAGTATACCCAAAAAATATAGGTATGCCCATATAAAAATCATGTAAAATATGAATATATGTTCTGTGCTATATTACTCCAAATATTGGTGGAATAGTTTGGCATGCATAAAAATATATATCGATGTGCATATGTATCATGCTCCGATGCATCACACTGAACAATATATACAAACATCCATTGAAAGAATACAATCATAGATGTGACATTCATAGTCATGTAAAACAGATTACTACCAGATTTTCTACCCTTCTTGCTTGAGAATTAAATTGTGTTATAAAGGCGAATTCAAATCTATTGTTGGTATCTTTATATTTATTTTTATTGCCACATGTGAATTTATTTTTCAATTTTTGTCGGACCGTTAAAAGGTCTTCTTCACTTTTATTTCTATTTTCCAAAAGTAGTGATCTATCCAAATTTAGTATCTCAATTTCTGCCTTCTACATGTTTTCAACATTATAGCCCTTATCTGCATATCTTTGTTTAACAATTGTGGATTGTTCCAAAAAAATCTGATTGTCTGTGCAGTTTCTTCTGAGCCGAGTGAACTGGCTCTTCGGGATATTGGAAAGCCACGGGGGTAATAGGTGCTTGAGTATTCAATTGCTGTGTTACAGTCGGTGGGTTTAAAGTATGTTTTAGTTTTCAACTGATTTTGTTCTATGTATATAGTTAAATCTAAGAAATTTATGGTCGAATTACTAGATACGGAAGTAAATTTCAAATTATAGTCGTTATCATTAACTTGACTCAAAAACGAATCAAGATCTTCTGAAGTACCATCCCAGATGATTAGTACATCATCTATGAAGCGTCGCCATAGGACCAAACCACCCCCATTGTGGTCCACCAACTTTATATGCTGTTGTTCCCAATGGGACACATACAAATTGGCAAAACTGGGGGCGAATTTGGTTCCCATGGCGACGCCACACCGCTGAAGAAAGAACTGTCCATTGAACCAGAACAATTTCCTAGTAAGAACAATTTGTATACAGCTAATCAAAAAGCCTTGTTGTAACTTGCGTGTATCTTTGATACAAGAGATACCTTTTATATGGGGAATATTTGAATATAAGGCTGTAATATCTGCAGTGGCTAGAATATATGAAGATTTCCAACATATGCATTGTAAATCCTGCAAAATATGTTTCGTATCTTTAATGAAGGTGTTATGTAAAGGAACACATGGTTGCAGGAACAGATCCACATATTCAGATAAATTGCAAGACAGAGAATTGATACCACTAATAATTGGGCGACTGGGAGGTTTTTTTATATTCTTGTGGATTTTCGGTAGAAAATAAAAAACTGCCACTTTGCAGTTAGGATTGTAGATGAATTTAAATTAATCTAGATTGATTTTATTTTCCAAACCTGTTGTTAATTATGTATTTAGTTCTACCAAAAATTCAGAAGATGGATTTTTATCCAAAATTTGGTATGTGTTTGAATCATTAAGGATATTATAGGCTTCTTGTAAATAGTAGGATTTATTCATAATATCAATACCCCCCTCCCCCCCTTGTCAGCCTCTTTTATAACCAAATTGTGATTCTCTGTCAAAGATTTGAATGCTAGTTTTTCTTTCCGAGTAAGATTGGTTCTGAATTTGCTATCCGCAGTTTTATTTAGGTCCTCTTGTACTAAATCATTAAATACTTCCAAGAATTTACTTTTCGCTGCCCACGGAAAGAAATTAGATTTGGGCTTTAAAGAGGTATGTATAATCGTAGGTTCTACATTAGAAACCTCATTATCATTATTAATTATATTTGTAGAACTCGTTGTATTCAGTTCAGTATTAGCCATATTCATTTCTTTACCTTTAAAGAATCTTTTTAATGTTCCGTTTTCTCAGAAATTTTTGATTATCCAAATAAAAGGTTAAAAGGATTACAATTGGAAGCTGGGGCAAAATGTAAACCTTTTTCAGTAATGACAGTTCTTGTGGTGAAAGAACTATGTCTGATAAGTTAAAAATACCCTCCGAATGGTTTAGTTCTGTCTGTATGAAAGGTGAAGTGGAGAGTCCTCCTCCTCCACCTCTAGGTGCGGTCTTTTCTTTATAGGAGATTTGAGATTTTGAAACCTGTTCTGTGTATGTATTGAATATTGGGTTTGATCTAGTTTTTGGTCTCGCTCCTTGCCAAAATAAACTTCCTGATTTCCTTTAGAATATCTGGAATGATTGGGAGATTTTTTGGAAGGATTACTGTTTGATGTGTATAGGCGGGGTTTTGAATAATATGTAGAGTTATGTGGGATTTGGTCAGAAGACGAATTTGAATAGAAATTAGAATTGGAGTTTGAGAAACGTCTTCCATAAGACTTATTGGGATGGGAAACAGGAAATCTAGATTTTTTTGGGTTTTGGGTAGAGTAATTATTAAACTGCCCATGGTCATTTTTAGATCTAGGCCAGTTCCTTTGATTTCCCTTTTGGTAATCATCTTGATCTCTCTTCAATTTAGTGGATTTTGTGTTTGAGGTTTTTTCATCCACAACTTTTATTTTATCTTTTAAGATTTTGTAATTATTTTCCACTGCTTTAGGTTCTATATGTGTAGATATATCAATCTCCACCTTGCTAATTTCTTCCTCCAATAATTTTAAAGATCTCTTCTGGTAATTGATTAAGCTAGTCATATATTTCCTAGAACATTCATCATTGGCATTATGCCAATCTTGCATTAATATTTTATCCTCTAGGCCAGTGATGGCGAACCTATGGCACGCGTGCCACAGGTGGCACGCCGGGCCCGCTCTGCTGGCACGCGGCCATAGGTCGCCGGGAGAGAGGGGGCCGCTGGCTGTCTGCAGAGTAGGCACCTGCCTGCCCGAAACGGCAGGTGCCTACTCTGCTTCCGGGTCGGGAGGCAGGGGGAGGGCTCTAGCAAGCAGCTCCCCTGTCCTCCCGCGCGATGCTGTGTGGAGCGTTGCCGCGCGTTACCATGGCAACGCTCCACACAGCATCGCGCGGGAGGACAGAAGAGCTACTAGCTAGCTGCCACAAACAAACTTACCACCGGACCACCACCGGACCACCCACAGCACCCCTTACCCCCACAGCACCCCTTACCCCCACAGCACCCCTTACCACCCATTACCCCCGCAGCACCCCTTACCCCCGCAGCACCCCTTACCACCCCTTACCACCCATTACCCCCACAGCACCCCTTACCACCCATTACCCCCACAGCACCCCTTACCACCCATTACCCCCACAGCACCCCTTACCACCCATTACCCCCACAGCACCCCTTACCACCCATTACCCCCACAGCACCCCTTACCACCCACAGCACCCCTTACCACCCACAGCACCCCTTACCACCCACAGCACCCCTTACCCCCACAGCACCCCTTACCACCCCTTACCCCCACAGCACCCCTTACCACCCATTACCCCCACAGCACCCCTTACCACCCACAGCACCCCTTACCACCCATTACCCCCACAGCACCCCTTACCCCCACAGCACCCCTTACCACCCCTTACCCCCACAGCACCCCTTACCACCCACAGCACCCCTTACCACCCATTACCCCCACAGCACCCCTTACCCCCACAGCACCCCTTACCACCCCTTACCCCCACAGCACCCTTACCCCCACAGCACCCCTTACCACCCATTACCCCCACAGCACCCCTTACCACCCATTACCCCCACAGCACCCCTTACCACCCATTACCCCCACAGCACCCCTTACCCCTACAGCACCCCTTACCACCCATTACCCCCACAGCACCCCTTACCCCTACAGCACCCCTTACCCCCACAGCACCCCTTACCCCCACAGCACCCCTTACCCCCACAGCACCCCTTACCCCCACAGCACCCCTTACCACCCATTACCCCCACAGCACCCCTTACCCCCACAGCACCCCTTACCACCCATTACCCCCACAGCACCCCTTACCCCCACAGCACCCCTTACCCCCACAGCACCCCTACCACCCCTTACCCCCACAGCACCCCTTACCCCCACAGCACCCCTACCACCCCTTACCCCCACAGCACCCCTTACCCCCACAGCACCCCTTACCCCCCCTTACCCCCACAGCACCCCTTACCCCCACAGCACCCCTTACCACCCCTTACCCCCACAGCACCCCTTACCACCCCTTACCCCCACATCACCCCTTACCACCCCTACCACCCACAGCACCCCTA
Organism: Pelobates fuscus; assembly: GCF_036172605.1. Taxonomy (NCBI): domain Eukaryota; kingdom Metazoa; phylum Chordata; class Amphibia; order Anura; family Pelobatidae; genus Pelobates; species Pelobates fuscus. Next base: position 341,363,809 of record NC_086317.1, on the reverse strand, counting down.
CCCGCCCACACACACACAGCACACCCCACACACAATGAGCACACCCCCCACACACTGCACCCCACACACACACAGCCCTCCACACCCTTACACACACACACACTGCACCCCTCAATGCAGTATGTGTGTGTATTCAGCAGTCTGTCTGTATGTGTACTCAGCGGACTGTGTGTGTGTGTATTTAGCGGACTGTGTGTTTATGTATTTAGCTGATGGGGAGTGTGTATTTAGTGGAGGGTGTGTGTGTATGTATTTAGCGGACGATGTGTGTATGTGTTTAGCGGACGGTGTGTGTATGTATTTAGCAGACTGTGAGAATGTGTTCTGCAGTCTGTGTGTATGTATTGCATTTGTTGGAGATACTAATAAATATAAGCTGAATTTTATCTATTTGTATCATTATTTAAAATCTGTATAATTGAACTCTCTGTTGTGTTCTTCTTTTAAAACAAAAGTTGTTAATTAGTTCGGACAACTGTACAAGTTGTTTTTTCTAAACTTAAACCTCAGTATTCAGGTTTAATTGCAGTGTTGGCACTTTGAGGAAAAAAAAGTTGGCATATATTGCGGTTTGGGCACTCGGGCTCAAAAAGGTTCGCCATCACTGCTCTAGGCCAAATGCTGCAACTTTTAATACTCTTAGGCCACGAGGAATAATGTCATAAGCTAAATATTGTTCTAGGGATGTGATTTCCCACCATTGTCGGGTCTCTTTTTCTAATAGACGTTCCAATTGGATACATTTATGATTTAAGGAACTATCCATGGGTCTAGGTCCCCCCCAAACAAGGCATCAATTCTTTGTTTTCTTTCATTTCTCATTTCATCATAAACATTTTGTGAAGCCATGAAGATAATGACAATAATGATATACAATAGTGAAGTGACAAGTTATGTGCAAACAAAAACAAAGTATGATTGACATACTTTAAACCCACCGACTGTAACACAGCAATTGAATACTCAAGCACCCATTACCCTCCGTGGCTTTCCAATATCCCCAAGAGCCAGTTCACTCGGCTCAGAAGAAACTGCAAAGACAATCAGATTTTTTTTGGAACATTCCACAATTGTTAAACAAAGATATGCAGATAAGGGCTATAATGTTGAAAACATGTAGAAGGCAGAAATTGAGATACTAAATTTGGATAGATCACTACTTTTGGAAAATAGAAATAAAAGTGAAGAAGACCTTTTAAAACGGTCCAACACAAATTGAAAAATAAATTCACATGTGGCAATAAAAATAAATATAAAGATACCAACAATAGATTTGAATTCGCCTTTATAACACAATTTAATTCTCAAGCGAGAAGGGTAGAAAAAATACTTAAACACTGGTATATTTTGAAGAGAGATGATATTTTGAAACATATGTTACCCAAATTTCCAACAGTAATTTATAAGAAATCAACCAATTTAAAAAACAAGTTGGCACCTAGCTTACTACCTATAACCTCTCCTTGTAACAATGTCCTTAAGACCCCAATAAATGGTTTTTATAGTTGTGGCCACTGTTCTACATGTAAACATCAGAAAAGGAAAAATAATAATTTCGTGGGAACATATACCAAAAAATACCTACACTATAAAAAAACATGTCCATTGTTCTTCTTCCATTGTTATTTATTTATTACAGTGTGGCTGTGGGGCCCAATATGTGGGCCGCACATCCAGAAAATTACATACTAAAATTCTAGAACACGTCAATAACATACGGAAAAACAAAAATTACCACAGTGTACCAAAACACTGCAACTCATGTCCCCTATTTTGCTGGAATACCTTCCGAGCCTTTGGGATTGATTCAGTCCAATTGGGCTGGAGGGGAGGAGATAAAATGCAGGAGTTGGTCAGAAAGGAAGCTGTATGGATCTTCAATCTTAAAACTTTTCATTTAGGACTCAATCAAGAAATTGATTTACAAGGTCTCATCTAAAAAAGTGTTGTTTTCTTTATGTTTTCTCTTTATGTGATTCTTTATAATTATGTACATACTTTCTCTTTTTTTAATTTTCATATACATGATTATGTTTAATATTGGTAGTAATCTGTTTTACATGACTATGAATGTCACATCTACGATTGTATTCTTTCAATGGATGTTTGTATATATTGTTCAGTGTGATGCATCGGAGCATGATACATATGCACATCGATATATATTTTTATACATGCCAAACTATTCCACCAATATTTGGAGTAATATAGCACGAAACTTATATTCATATTTTACATGATTTTTATATGGGCATACCTATAATTTTTTGGGTATACTTAATTTGTACATGTTTATTATATGGTTTATAATGGGGTTTTATATGTTTTTATTTTAATTTCAATTCTATTTTATTTTTATATATTTTTTACAATTATTTTTATTCATATTTAAATTAATTTCATTTTATTCATTTTATTTTATTATTTACTCTTTATTCTATTCATTTATTTTATTTTATTTCATACATTGTTTGTTATACATATATAATTTTTGTTATATGTGCCCCAGGCTTTAATTGTACAGTGTATGAATTGCTCCGGTGTTATTACTCTGGTTTCTACCCTTTCCTGTGTATCAGACGTTTAGGCGAGTTGTCGCCCTTCGCTTTTTGTCCCTCTTGGGTTGCGGTCTTTTACGTTTACACATGCGCGTCTGTCGCGCGCGAATGCGTTTTACAACCCGGAACTGTCTTTTCATATCTCAAACCACTTCGCACCTTGTTTGTGCGTTCCACGAGTGAAACGCACACTATATAACAAGTGTTCCGGATTATTGGAGATTACCTACAGTGTATATATACCCACAAGGACGAACCCATTGACATCCCTGAAGAAGTCCAGCATCTTATCGGACGAAAAGCGTTGGATTCTTATCTTGTGTATTTTGATTTTATTTGTATTTATTGTTTATTTGGATTTTGCTGCCTCTACACTGCTACCCCTGGATTTCCACTGTGGATGTTTGATAACATCAGCCAGGAGTTCCATGTTTATATGGAGACATGCTTTTTTAATTCTTCTATGTGTAAGTGCAACCAATAAATGTGATTTTGTAATTTTATAACAAACTTCACTATATTCGATTTCCTTTATTTTCATATATCTTACTGGAAGACATACAAGCTCATATTCATTACATTACCCCTGAAAGGGTGAAAAGCCTGATTTCACGTTCGTTTGTGAGTGTATCTAATATTTCACTTACTTTTGTCTTATCTCATACTATTTTACGCTATGTTAGTTGTCTGATTTTTTTCCATACAGACCATATTCACAGATATTCCACCTGAATTCAGGTTGTCCTATTTTATTCATATTTAACGTATTCTGGGTGTTTTCCACTTTTTTTTGTTTGGTTGTATACTTTTATAGGTGGTTGTGAAGTACACCTGGGATTACTTCCAGCTCTACGTTTTATAGATCTTTAGTGTATATACTTTGTTTTTGTTTGCACATAACTTGTTCACAATATAACACGGATTTTGCCCATTATATAGACAGCTTTATTGTGCAGGTTGTCTGTCTTGTGTGGACAACGATATTTAAATAGTACCATTTTCTTAGTGGGCTGAAATTTAAATTTAAGGAAATTTACATGTTTTGCTCTAAGCACTCACAAGTTTATCCAAGGTTCACAATAGCGATTACAGTCCTAATGAAAAAGCTAATAGTTTAAAGACTTCACTTTTGTGAGTTTATTTAGTATTTTATTGTTTTTCTATCAACCCATTATTTCATTAAATGATAGCAAAATGCTGAATCCCAGCTGATAAGCAGTTATTTTCAGTTATGAGGCATGGATAATGTCAGTTTTGATTTAGGCTTATGCTATTTGGGATACAAAGTTCTACATGTTGAGACACATTCTATAGTTTTACTTGGTGATTGTTTCTTATTTAGCACATTGCAGAAGAGTAGCACGTTGTACTTTGATAAATCTCACCTTTTATGAAACATAATCTCGGTTTTATAAAACTACAAAACCATTACACTACATTTCAATCGGTACACATTAGTGATTTCTTCACAGGTCACGCTCCACATGTACTTCCAGGTGGTAATTTTGACTAATGGCTTCTTCAGGGTTACACATCAAAGCATGTATTTAGCGAAACCTGTATGTTTGGCTGCAACCCATTCAATGAAATTTGTAGCTCCTCAAAATGAATAATTGGCCTCTATGTGTCTTCTTTTATAAATCATTTTGTTTGAGTGTTGATGGAACACCTTTTCTAGCCAGGTACATACGTTGCAATAGTAAAGCTAATAAAGAAGGCCAATGCTTCATATTTAACCATTTTGTGTGGTGTCTTTAAGCTTTTATAAAAAGAAAAAGTAGTAATGGGGCTGAACACCAGATAAGATCTTAATTAAGAGTTTATTCCATCAAAGTGTGGACCTGGCAAAATGTAACACTTTGGGGGGGTAATTGCTATATTAATGCTTTGGGTAAGTTGTTGTCATCTGATCGTTGCTGAAATGGAGTATGGAATTCTATTTTCTGCCTAGCAAACAACAAAGGGGTCTTTAACTACTCAATGTTTCAGCATAGTCCTAATGTGTTTTATACAACACTTCCTATAGACTGTAAGCTTGTTTAAGCAGGGTCCTCTTCAACCTATCGTCCCTGTAAGTTTTCTTGTAATTGTCCTATTCATAGTTAAATACCCCTTCTCATAATATTGTTGGCGCTAAATAAATGCCAATAAATAATAATAATAATAATAAAAGATGGGAATACCAGTAGTAGATATTTTGCCAGCACCTTTCAGAAGAGGAGTACATTAGGTGATCCTTGGAATCCTTCTGTAGGACTCCTGAACTCCCTACATGGGCTCAATATCTTTAAAAGGTAGTTCTTTCAAACTCAGCCAAATGTTATTACTGGTTAGACCAACTTCATAAACCTACACTGTAGTACGTAAAAGAAATCACTTGTCATTTATTTAATAGTTACAGCTATGATGACAAATCGTGAATGGAAATAAAGCTTTTTGAGCACACATATTAGACCCTTTGTTGTCTTGCAACTAAAGCCAGCAATATCTTCTTTTGCATAAGGACACAGTCTACCGATTCACCTTGGGGGGCATATTGATTAAAATCAGTCCTGGCTGTATCACATATTTTTTTGTGTTTACTGTGATTACAGGCTCTAACTTTATAAACAATTTTTGATATGAAAGAAATTAATGACAGCTGGTGAACTGCAGAGCAGGTGGTAGAATGTGCTCTATAATCTGAATGTATCCAGCAGTCTAAATAATCCTTTCACACTTCACAACATATGGCTGTGCAATGCTTCATTTCCACACATACCCTCCTGAATAGAGTTAAGACTCCCTGTGCTAATGAATCCTTGGCTGTCTCAATGTCTCCTTACCTTGTATGTTTCCCAGAAAGACAGCACAAAGCTTTCTGCAGCTGCTTTGGACGATGCATATGGATTTGTTGGCCGTTTTGGTGATGTTTCATCAAATTCCTAATGAAATATGAATTTTAAAATATGGCAGTGAGCTGGAGTAAAGTCAAATGCCTGCATAAAAACAGATTCTATGCTAAGAAATTAATCAAAGTTAATTTCCTACAGGGCATCCTTTTTTTTTTTTTTTTAATTCAAACTTTTAGAAACTTTGGAATACAAATGTTTTGCATTTTCTGGAGAAAAGAAAGAAAAAAGAAGAAAATAAAAATAACCAATACAATATGGCACTCTGGTGCAGTGTGTCAGTTTTTAGCAAAATGTAGTCAGGCTTGACAAATTTGTTTGGAATCTAGGAGCCAGCTAAAAAACGTTAGGGGCCAGGTTTTTTAAGGGACACTATAGTCACCAGAACCACTACAGATTAATGTAGTTGTTCTGGTGTCTATAGCCTTTTCAGAGAAAAGGCAGTGTTTACATTGCTGCCTACTACTAAGACCTCTAGTTACAGTCAGACAGACAGCCACTAGAGAGTCCGTTTCAGTGCTCTGCCTAGAGGCGCTGAATGTTACCCATAGAAAACATGCGTAATATCCTCCCAATGCTTTCCTATGGGGAAGCATTGGCTTAGCCAAGATTATTAAGATCTCAGCTATGGAGGCGGGACAAGCAATGGCAAAACCAGCACGGTGTGGGAAAAAAGGAGAGTATAAACACCAATCATGTGATCAGAGGGGGGCAGGTACCTAAACAGACATATACACATACATACATACACACACACACACACACACACACACTTTCTCTAACACTCACAAATTTACAGGGCTCGAGTCCTGCAGGAACGCGTGGGAACGGCGTTCCTACACTTTTATTACAGCAGGATCGCCATTCCCGTTGCTCCTGCAGGAACTCAGGGGGCGGCAAAAAATGCCGACCCCAAATGCCCCCCTGCCCCCTCCATCATGTGGGGGGCCCAAGAGGTGGCCTGATGGCATCCCCTGGCAGGCGCCTGCCTCCTTGTAGGACGCGGCGAGGGAGCGGTGTTCTCCCAGCTCTGCTCCCTCTCGCTCCGTTTGATGCCGGGAGCCGGAATATGACGTCATATTCCAGCTCCCAGCATCAGTAGACAGGCCGCGCGGCGACAGGCAGCACAGAGGATACAGCTCCCTCGCCGCGTCTGACAGGGAGACGGGCGCCCGCCGCACTGAAGCCCCACTGGACCCCAGGAACAGGTCCACGCCAGCTCTCCAGGTAAGGAGGCTGGGTGGACTTTTTTAAATTATAAAAAGCAATAATAATTTGTGAGTGTGTGTGTGTGCGTGCATGTGTTTATATAGGCACACGAGTGTATTTTTTATTTTATTTTTTCCTTGGGCAAGTTCCCACACTTTATTCCCCAGGACTTGACCCCTGCAAATTTATATTTTTAATTCTAATCCACCCAGCCTCCCTACCTTTGGAAGATCTGAGTGGACTTTCCCTGGGGTCCAGTGGGGCTGGTATTCCTGTGTGCGAGGGAGCAGTGATCTTCCTGCAGCTCCTTTCTGCTCCCTCGCACTGTCTGCAGTGATGCCGGGGCCGAAATGACTTAGAATACATACACAGCGTGAGGGAGCAGAGAGGAGCTGCAGGAAGATCACTGCTCCTTAAGCCAGCCACCTCCATACAGTCCAGGGCGGCTGGCTATAAAGTTTTCCAAGCCGGCCACCCTAGGCTGTATTGAGACGGCCAGCTTAGGAAACTACAACGCTCCCTGAGCCGGTTGACTCCATGCTCCCGCGGGCGGGCAGCCAGCCAGCTTCATTGGCCAGCCGACCACTTTAGGTAAAAGGCTGACAAATCCCAGGCGTGGGATTTGTCGAGCCCTGATATAAGTGATCACTGACCTTTCTGATCTAGTTATTTCTAAAGATGTAATACAGATTAAACTTGACAAAATTGTACATAATTAAATTAGTAAATCCCACAAACTACAGAATTAAGTATTGGAACCCACATAACTCTAGTGACACTGAAGGCATATATACATAAAACGAAGACTAAATAGAAAAATAAAAAGCTGGATCAGAAGAGAAAGAGATGACAACAATTACGGAGGATTTCCTAGAGTTATTCTGAAGATTTCTGTATTTATATATACACACATTGTTATTGGATGACACCCAGAACCTAATTAACCATTATAGTGTTGCGTATAAAATAATGTGTTAACAGTGATCAAATTCATATTAGTGAACATTCAAATACATACCACTTGACAGGATAGAACACAAAAAGTCAACAAAGCTGATCATTTTTAAAATGTCATTAAAATTTACTAGGATTCTTACCTCATCCAAACTACCACCATAAACTTCGTCTGTGCTTACATAGACAAACCTTTCTACCCCAGCTTCATGAGCATGAGTGAGTAGAATGTGTGTGCCATAACTGTTCACAAAAGCAAATTTAAAGGAATTCAAAAATGAAAGATCTAAAACAGAACACAAACAAAAGCTTAGTGAAGTTTACATACAACATCCCATATATTGGTTGATGTATTAACATTCAATTAATTTTAGACCATGTTTATTTGAACTTTAGTTTTGCTGATTCAATATGGTTTACTTATCAGATAGATGATAGTTTATATTTCATTGGTTTGCCATTTTGTTGTATTTATTTTTATCACTGTGATTTGCTTTGGTTTACTTAAATACTAGTTGTATGCAAAACTGTTATTTCTATATTTCACAGATTCACAGATTCAACAAATATGCAAAAAAAACGAAATAAATTTATTTGCTCATTCTAGCATGTGTGCTTGTATGGAAGCATGTTTGGAAGCATAATTGGAAGAATTATTTAGAAAGCATTAAGCATGGTTTACTGCCAAAAGATTACAACATTTGCAATTATTTGTACACATCATTATTAAACTGTATACGCACATTTGCAATAAGAGTCCTTACCTACATGGGTTTGTGCAGCAAAATGCAATACAACATCAATATTTTCTGTATCGAAGAGATGCTTTATAAATTGTGAGTCACAGATATCACCCTGAGGAGATTTAAAATGATTAAATCAGTGTAGAGATCGCAGATATAAAAATACAAATATTTTGTATGCTTTAACAGACTGTGGTAAGCAGACAGTCATGCTAGTTTACTGTAAAGTGTGCATATCTGATGAAAGGAATGACTTGATTTGAAAGACGTGATTTAAGTGTTTAACTGAATGTGAAATTACGGAACAAATGATTGTTCGTTGCAAATTATGTGGTAGATTTCAGTTGCATACACTGTAAAATTAATAATTGAGAAAGAAGTAATGGAGTACTCTGATTTTATGGAATATTTCTGTAGGGTACATGGGTCACACAAAAAGTCCTTAAAATGATATGAAGGGAATCATTTACAGTTCTGCAAACAGAGCGAGTATAAAAATCAAGGCACAACTAATGCAATGAACCTACCATGACTATAACCCACGCAAACAGAAAGACAGAATGATCTTATAGAATTCTTGTCAACATCATTGGCGGCTCTAGACTTTGTGAGGCCTTGGGTGAAACTCAAACACAAGGCACCCACTAACGCACAAAGGACAAAAAAACCCACAAAAAACAGGGTTTGTATTTTGTGTGTGTGTGTGTGTGTGTGTATGAGGAGCTGTAGTTATATTGCACTGTGTGTGTGAAAAGCTGTATTTAGATTGAAGGCCGGGCTTGCAGCACTGGATACAGAGAGTCAGTCTCTGTATTCATTGTTCAGAGGCTTGCAGTGTCGCAGCGCACTGTGTCAGTGCGTTGTGAGCTCTATGATGGCAGTTATGGCATAATTTGCAAACAAAATTAATTTGCAATAATGTGAAACGTTTATACACGATTGCTGGGTATAGTTACATAGCCTGGCAGTCGTGTATTCATAAGTGTCAGTGTGAAGGGGATATTGGAAACAAAAATAAAAAATTTGGTTGAGAAAAAAATGCGCTTAAAAAAATAAAAAATAAATGTAAAAAAAATTAAATTACATATAAGAAAAGAAGGTCATCAACATTTTCCTTACATAATCTAGAATCCCTTCCACATAAATATTATCCTATATAATATATATGTGTTGACCCTTGTATTGTATATGTATTTATATTATAAATGTTTCCACTTTACCTTTGCATTGTCCATACCATACCACTCTCACATTGCAGCCATAGACACATACTAATACATGCACAAACTCTGTGCATCAGTGTGTTTCTGTGTATATATGTGCGTGTATCAAAGACACACATAGAAAAATACATCAGTGTGTATTTCTGTGTGTGTCTGGAATGGTCTACGTGTGTATATGCCTGAGATGGTGTGACAGGGTAAGTGTGGCATGGTTGTGGGGGTTTAGAATCACAAGGTTGGGGTGAATGTGGCATGGTTGGAGAAGGGGAATGTGACAGGATTAAGGAGGGTGAGTGTGGTAGAGTGTAACATGACTAGAGGCGCTAATGTGAGTGGCATTGTTGGAGGGGTTAATGTTACAGGATGAGTGGGGCAGGGTAAAGGGGGGGTGAGTAACAGAGTTGGGGGGTGAGTGTGACAGAATTAGGGGGTTACTGTAATAGGGTGAATGTGGCAGAGTGAGGGCAGGTGAGTCTGCTAAGCTTGGAGAGTGTGAGAGTGACAGGAACAGGAGGGGTTAATGTGAGTATGCCTGGTCAAAGGGGCTGACAGTGTGTGTGGGGGTGATGACCGTCTATTTGGGTGAGGTGACAGTGTGTGAGAGGGGGAGACAGTGCCTTGATAGTTGGTCTGCAGATCATGTGGTTAGTGTCTTGCGAGCTCTGGAAGTGACAGAGTGCGCAACAGTACACATCTGCAGCTCTACACCCATCGGAGCTGCACACTGAAGGCTGTGGCCTCTACATGCAGACAGAATGAAAGGGCTTTGCACCCGGCAGCATAATGGGCAAGCCGCCAGGCCTCCTCCTGTTGTCAGGCCCTTGGTCGTGGGCAGAGGATCCGACAGGTCACTGCGCTCTAAGGTGATTTAGGTGGCCACGAGGCTCCAGTCAGCGTGAGGCATTAGGCGGCTGCCTAAATTGCCTAATTAGACAGTCGCATCTGGTCAACATTGATTATTTATCTGCACCCAGTGTAGCAAACCAGTGTGCAATATTTATATATTATTGTTTATATTGGAGCACAGAGTATCACTGTATGAAATCACTACACCCTCATCTTTCAAACCACAGCACAGTTTACTAGAGATCACGGTCTGTGTGTGCACGGATATGACTAAATTTTGCATTGTTGAGAATACATGCTTAATGCAGTCTTGTTCATAAACACATGGTTATATCAGTTCAGTTGACCTTATGTTTCCAAATAATCCTGCATTTAAATGTACTGTAGCTTGGGAAAACAACGAACAGATGCTGGTAACAGAACAAAGTCTATAGAACGATTACCTACATATATTTCACATTTCAACTATGCATCTCTATGATGTTTGTATGGGACCACAAGATTTCCAACAAATAAACAGACAGAGTTAATCAAATGTCTATTTATTTCAAATCCACTAAAAAGAACAAGGATAGAAATTGAAGGGACATTATGCTCACCAGAACAACTACAGCTTATTGTAGTGGTTCTGGTGAGTATAATATATTTGTTTACAGGCTTTTTGCTGTAAACATTTCAAAGAAAAGTTGGTGTTTACATTACACCCTATGGATACCTCCACTGGCCACTCCTCGATGGTTACAAGAGGTGCTTCCTGATGTAGTGCTGCAGATTGCCAGATTTGCCCTAAAAACATTATTTTATACTTTCACATTAGCAATATCGATTCCATCAAAAATCTGAGTGCCATTCGTTTTAGGAGTGCACCAGCACACATGCTCTACCAATCAATAATGCCCAAATGTGGACTTAAAGTGACACTTTTTTTATCTTAGGGGTCATACTTTTCCTCTTCTCACTTTCCTATTTTAATATTATTTTCTTTTTTTTATTATTATTATTATTATTATTATTATTATTGCTGAATCTCAACATCTGTGCGCCCCCATCTTGTTCTCCTCTTTCCACAATGTCTTCACTTCTGTGATATTTTTATTCCATTAGGATGGCAACTGATATGGTGCACAGTGAAATTCTGTCAGATTACCAAAGATCTGGAATCACATAAAATAACATAGTTCCTACTTTTTTCTGATGAATTTCAAAAAATAAAAACTTGGGGAAATAGGATAGGGGAAAAGTATCTGCAAAAACAAACAAACCTGCAACTACCATATTAGCAAGCTGGCTAGCAGAGAGCCAGACCATAGGTGCCCATAGGGCATCCTCTGTGTCAATCCTCTTGAAAATTATTTGACATAGAATCAGGGGATGGGGCTAGGGACACACTGGCACCGTTGCCCTACAGCGGGCTGTAGTGGTTTTGGCACTTAGACAGGTCCGTCGTGTCCTATAGGCGACTTAGGAATTTATGGGGCGCACCAAATTTCAGTGACCAGCAGGAGAGCACTAAGGGACAGGAGGGGAGAACACTGAGTGAGAGAAGGGAAGGGGAGAGCACTATGAAAAAATAAAATAAAAAAAATAAAAGAGCTGCTCCCCTCTCAGTCCCTATCCTACCCCACAAACCCTCTCCTTTACACTACAGACACACACAATGCATCCATACACAGACACACCAAAACACACAATGCATTCCTTACGTGCGCACACACACACACACACACACACAGAAACATAAGATGCATCCCTTACACAAACACACACACTACTTCCCTTACACAAATTGGTAAAATCCCCTACATTCCATAAGAACACACACACACTACATCCTCTACAATAACACATCCCTTACACACATACACTCCACTCCACTCCACTCCCTGTGAGAGAAATCATGGGTGGGCCATGTAGGTCAAAAGTAAAGACAAAAGTCAATGGGACCTGATGGAATACACCCAAAGCTATTAAAAGAGCTTAGTGGTGTACTAGCAAAACCATTAACAGATTTATTTAACCAATCATTGTTAACAGGAGTAGTCCAAGAAGATTGGAAGTAGGCGAATGTTGTGCCCATTCACAAGAAAGGTAATAGGGAGGAGTCGGGCAACTATAGACCAGGAAGCCTTACTTCAGTAGTGGGGGAATTAACGGAAACCATGTTAAAGCATAGGTTTGTTGAACATCTAAAAACACATGGATTTCAAGATCAGAGACAACATGGGTTTACTTCAGGGAGATCATGCCAAACTCTACTTATTGATTTTTTTTTTGATTGGGTAACTAAAATTATAGATCAAGGTGGTGCAGTAGACATTGCTTACCTAGATTTCAGTAAGGGTTTTGACACTGTTGCACATAGAAGGCTTATCAATAAACTGTAATGTTTAAGTTTGGATTCCAATATCGTTGAATGGGTAAGGCAGTGGCTTAGTGACAGGCAACAGAGGATTGTAGTCAATGGAGTATATTCGAAGCTTGGGCTTGTCACCAGTGGGGTACCTCAGGGATCTGTACTTGGACCCATTCTCTTTAATATTTTTATTAGTGATATTGCAGAAGGTCTTTATGGTAAGGCATGTCTTTTTGCTGATGATACTAAGATATGTAACAGGGTTGTTCCAGGAAGTACTCATGCCATTGTACAGAACACTGGTGAGACCTCACTTGGAGTATTGTACGCAGTACTAGAGACCGTATTTTCAGAAGGATATTGATACCTTAGAGAGAGTTCAGAGAAGGGCTACTAAACTGGTTCATGGATTGCAGGATAAAACTTACCAGGAAAGGTTAAAGGATCTTAACATGTATAGCTTGGAGGAAAGACGAGACAGGGGGGATATGATAGAAACATTTAAATACATAAAGGGAATCAACACAGTAAAGGAGGAGACTATATTTAAAAGAAGAAAAACTACCACAACAAGAGGACATAGTCTTAAATTAGAGGGACAAGGTTTAAAAATTAATATCAGGAAGTATTACTTTACTGAGAGGGAAGTGGATGCATGGAATAGCCTTCCAGCGGAAGTGGTAGAGGTTAACACAGTAAAGGAGTTTAAGCATGCATGGGATAGGCATAAGGCTATCCTAACTATAAGATAAGGCCAGGGACTAATGAAAGTATTTAGAAAATTGGGCAGACTAGATGGGCCGATGGGTTCTTATCTGCCGTCACATTCTATGTTTCTATGTTTAGGTGAATTTATGGGTGGGCCTTGTAGGCACTCACGGTCAAGCCCTGGGGGCACAGACCATGAGCTGTGTAAGGGGATCCAAAAAATGGACCTGCTTCCTGTTCGTTAATTGTTGTGAGCACTGTTACAAACAAACAGTCTCCAGAGAGCCTCTTCTACACCAGACCTGTGGAGCCAGACTGCAGCCTGAGCCCATCATCATCCTCTCGTTCTCATCTGGTGGTAAGTAGTCAATCCAATATATTATTAGTGGCACTAATCTTTAATTTACCTCACATTAAAGGGCCACTATAGTCACCAGAAGCACTACAGCTTAATGTAGTGGTTCTGGTGTCTATAGCCTGTGCCTGCAGGCTTTTTAATGTAAACACACTGCCTTTTCAGATAAAAGACACTTTGTGCAGAGTCAGCTTTGGCCCATATGGCAGAACATTTGGGTGGGGCATTGTGAGGTCACGTGGTGGGCAGGACATATGGTCGGGGCGGCAAATTTTTGTAAAAAATAAATAAAAAAATCAAACTCTAAGATTGGTCCCATTCACGTGCCTTGACTTATAAGTATATATATATATATATATATATAAAAGCAGGGATGGGAAATATTTTTACAAAGTAAAACGTACACACTACACCTCTATAAAGCGCTCAGCAGAATGAAAATACCTTCATTCTTGACTAAAATGGTTGGATAAAAATGTTCATTCTATCTATATCAATTTCCTGAACTAACTATGTACTATAGGGATTTTAGAACAGGGGACTGAACATCCAATGGCTAATTCACAGGCATATAAATTATATGTAACAGGGGTTTGGCACTTGTGTTAACTATTAAATTACTTCCTCAACCAAAACTCTGAAGCAGTCATACTCTGTCAACACTTGGCACACATCACACAGAGATCAGCGAAACCTATGCAATTTTCTGTCATATTTCCCTATTTCTTAGGCAGAGAAATTTTTAAATAATAAAGAAATATAAATTTTTAAATGTGCCTTCCAAAGTGGACATTTATTTGGAAAATTGTTGTTTGATAAAATATTTTGTTTTCTCCAGAAGACATCAAACTGCTTTTAACTGTAAACATTTGCATGTTAGTGGTTACTTCTTCACACCTTCACACCTGACCATGAACTGGCTTTGCTAAATTAATAAAAGTACAATTTAGGGCCAAATTTAGAGATCATTTATGACTGTTGCATTTAGGAAGCACACACTCAGTCCTGAGTGAATAACGCATATTACGCTGCACTGTATATTACCTGCAAAAACTTGTAATTTGGTCGATGAGCCACAGCTTCAAGATTCTTCAAACTTGCACAGTAATCAAGCTGAAGAAAACAGCAATGAAACATTAAGATACTATTAAAAGCAAATATATGACGCATAAATAATAAAAGTTTTTTTCTAACTTTTAGAAATGTACAATTAACAGTTATTCAGTATGCACACAGGTGCATGGAGAAAAAAAAAAAAAGTTTCCAGCGCTCTTCCCAAATCCCTATGCTGATTTAAATGAAATGGAGGTTATTTAGTTACTCCAATGGCCATTAGATGGAAGCTCACCTGCCACGTCAAGGCAAATGTATCACATGGGAATTAACAAATTGTCTCTTTAGTGAAATGCTGTATATAAAGAAAAGCAGTTCTAAACTAAAAAGACAAAATACTGCAAGGACTAAAATATGGTTTTCAAATAACATCTTGGCAAAAAAAAAAAAACCACACACACACACAATAAGTTTGCCATAAACGAAGTGTAAACATTACATGACTTTGCGTTTAGGAAGGTATTTAGGAAGGCTGTGCAAGTCACATGCAGGGAGGTATAGCTAGGTCTGCATAAACAACGTGATTTAACTCCTTAATGGCAGATGATGCATTGAGACTGCAGGGGCATTAAGCCAATGTTGTTTTTTGGGATTATAGTGTCCCTTTAAGTCTTTTCAGGTTGCATAATACATTATCTCTAGCAATAGTATTCAATTTAGCAAGTAAAGTTTATTGTATGTAGAGAATCGTTGTGTTAATGTGTTTTATGAAAATTCAATGCATTTTGTAGGTCTGAGCGTAGTTTTGACATGTAGGCCTGGGGGTTGAAATGCAGAGCAGCAGATCTTTGAGCCTCTGACATATACTTTGAAAGTTGCCCAAAGAATGCTTTCACTTATCTTCTATTTTCGTCAAAGAAAAACCTATTGTCTTCTTCTAATTCCTTAACTATCAATTTGTCACAGAGGAGGCTGTTTGCGCGCCACCATTAATTTAGCATAAATCATTATATTTAGCAAAAACTGGGAAGTGGTCAGGCCATGAAGAAGAGTCTATCCACGAGTAATCAATACATTTGGCATTATTCTGTGAGAGCAGCATGAGGTCCATTCTTGAGTAGGTTTTGTGAGGGTGAGAGTAAAAAGAATAATCTAATAACTTTGGGTTAGTTGTTCTCCATATACTGCAGAAATGTTGTGATGCCAAGAGTTTTCTGAGAAATTCTGAATTGGAAAGAAAGTTTCTTTAATTGGCAGTGGGGGTGCAGTCCAAAATGTTATTTAGGATAGCATTAAAGTCACCACCTATCAAAAGTAGAAGAGGTCTGCCGCCTGTTTATTTTTTAAAGGGACACTACAGTCACCAAAACAACTAGAGCTTATTGTATTTGTTCTGGTGAGTAGAATCATTCCCTTCAGGCTTTTTGCTATAAACACAGCCTAGTGATAACTTCACTGTCCACTCCTCAGATGGCCAATAGAGGTGCTTCCTGGGGCAGTGCTGCACAGTGAGCAGCACTCATTCAGTGTCTCCACCGTCTGCATGCAGACCCTGAACTTTCCTCATAGAGATGCATTGATTCAATTTATCTCTATGAGGAGATGCTGATTGGCCAGGGCTGTGTTTGACTTGTGCTGGCTCTGCCCCTGATTTGCTTCCTTGACAGTCTCAGCTATGGGGAAGCATTGGGATTGGCACAGACCACCACTTCTGATGAGGTCAGCAGACAGCAGGCAGGTCAAAGGCAGACAGGGGCAAAACCAGCACCTACAGACTTGGATACAAGTAGGCTTTTACTATATTTAGGGAGGCATGGGGGAGCCAGGGGTGCTAGATGGTGAAAGCAGGAATATATGCTTTAAATTTGTATCAAAATATTGATTGGAAAAAAAAAAACAGTTTATAAAAGATAATAAAAACACTAAATAGAAATTAATTAAGGCAGCTTGTAGGTGGGGACAGTGTTTTCCGGTATCAAGCCATGAAAGCACATTTAGGAGGAGAGAGCTGACAGGAGCTGCAGGACAGGTAAGTTACAGCTCTGCCAGCCCCCCTCTCCCCCCCACTGAACTGCCAATGCTGGACCACCAGGGAAGGAGAGCCTACCTCCCTGCCATGCAAATTGCCATAAAACAGACTATTGACTCGAGTATAAGCCGAGTTGGGGTTTTTTAGCACAAAAAATGTGCTAAAAAACTCGGCTTATACTCGAGTATATACGGTAGATAAAATGAGTACCATTAAATTGGCTAATAGTAGCATTGGATGTTGGGCAAAAGTAACATCCCCAGGACATACTTGGAAACCATAAATACTGTTATTATTCGCCATTATCTAAAAAGGTACTGTAGAGAGTACATGGTTGTGTGATGTAGGTAATTCTTCTAGAAGAAAATATTAACTATGTAGCAGTGCAACAAAGAGATCCTTGTGTTCCCTAAGAATTATCAAGTTACAGTTGTTAGCAAAATAAAATGTAGTATATGGTAGTGGGCAACATGGACATTAGCAGGGTAAACATTTTAACCATGCATACTCCATGTCTGGTAATAGGTACACCAAACATACGTGTGGTTGACAAGATCACCATCATATATTGATCACAATCATATATTTCATCAGTCCAATGGAGTGCATCCTGGGAATTGTAGGATGCTGAATTTCTAGCCTTTCATGTGCATCTCTAATGGTGCACATTACAGAGGATCAAATTTCATCTATATTGCACATGTATAGATAACAGGTAAGCAAAGCAGACCACTCCTCTAGGAGGTTCTCCTTTTCATCAAAACAACTAGAGCGTTTTTCTAGTACAGGCCTTACCTTATCAAGGTTTATAATTAGATAGTCAGCATGGTTTTCCACAAGTGATATGATCATGTGGGAAGCTCTGTGATAGAAAGAGGAAGAAATGAATGGAATTAATTTCTGTAGTATACATGCACATTACCATTGCAAGTTTTTAGGTGTATCACACTATGATTGATCTATTATTATGGAAGAGGTGCAAAACAATTTGTAGATTGAATACAAAGATTTGGACAATATAATTTTAATTATGTGCCATGAATAAGGTTTTGTTTTAATTATGTGTTCCTGTGAGTACTGTATTCCCCAATACACCTTTAGCAGGAGGAGAGGGTGAGTGAGTATATATTACATACATACATACATACACAGTTTACACATTCCTAAACACAAATACACACACCAGTCAAGCCATAAGACTTGCTTTTCCCACAGAAATCTCACTTTAACAGTGCTCTCACTACTGCAAGGGATCCTGGGTAGGTGTGTGCAAATGAGACTGATAATTCCACTTTATACATGGATTCATTGGAGTATGTGTCTGCTGTATACAACAGCTTTAAAACACAACTCAGGAAGAGGCTCAAAGCCAGTTAACCACTCATGGACAGCTGTTTCGTTGTTAATGCAACTGATCAGCATGAGGTTGGCTACTGGCTTGCTATGGAGTTCCATTTATAGAGTGGATTTATGAGACAAAATGTGGTTTGTTGTTGAAGGGGTTTTCAAAAGCCATAAAAAAAAAAACAAGCACTCCTGAGTTGACTATGGATGGTGCAGTAATGAGTGAGTGAGGGCGAGAGAGAGAAAAAAAAATAAAATAAATAAACAAACATGTATTGTCTATTGCTATGCCCAATGCAAAAATAACTGTGGGCAAGTTCATAGCAGCCACAGTATAGCAGTTGTTAAGACCTGCAGTAGTGATGGTGCTGCGGTCTCCTGTTCCTTTCCCAGCTGCTGAGTATTAGTGATTATAGCTCCAGCAGGGGGTAGAGATGAATACAGCTTCCCAGACAATCCTTCCCAGTAGATAGAATATTCCTTCCCCAAACATGAGCCAAGACTTCATGAAGGGTGTAACAGAACTAAAGCTTTATTGAAACAGGCTGGCTTTTATGGGGGATCCTCATGCAAGAGGGCCTCCCAAAACAAACAAACATATTACCAATCACTGTACAGTATTTTTTTAATACACGCCCTCTCTCTGCCTGGGAGATATTGAGATAAGTTAAGGAGTAAATCAATTATCTCCAGGCAAAGGGCACACATTTTCCCCAAAAGTTGGAACACCCCTTTCCCCACAAGGTATCCCCACAAAATACATATCCCCTGATAGCCCCGATCTGGGAGGTAAACATATCCAAATTTCACCCAGATCGGTTCAGGGGTTCTTAAAAAGTGTGGAAGTCCTGTTTTACCGACCACACACGAGGCTCCTGCCCAAAACAGTTCCACGAATTCAGCGTGCGCGGTCGGTCAATTGGGAAAAAGACGAAAAACTGTCAAAATACAGAATATACCCTCCTGGCTCATAGTAGTGATTGTTCCCCTGGTCTGTACGAACATAACTACCGAATGCCGCTCTTCTGGCTGTTCGGTAAGTAGGAGAAGCGGGCGTTCGGTAGTTCACAGCGGTACTTCGTGCGGTCGAGTGTCCGATTTTAGTTCCAGACACTCGACGACCAAGTCCCGCTGACTCGCCTCATGTGAACAAGATGGCCGCCGTTTTCTTTTCCACGTGGCGTTCGGCTATACGAACAGCGGCCATCCAGGGAACATTGGATTGACAGTGCTTTTGATCATAATAAGCCAGGAGGGAGGTCTGGGTTCGGTAGTTGCAAACTGCCGAACTAATAATCCATTGTAGGCAGGAAAAATGAAACAAAATACAAGAAACCAGAAGAAAAGGTCGGATAAAGTCCCTTTTTCTTTACAGTTTACAGAAAATTTCCATTCATAGTGAGGAACAGAATTGTTTCATGGTGTGTTACCAAAAATACAATTATACAGCTTTCCAACTTTTCAATTAGCATTATTAGCAAGGACTGTATATGGCAGACTCGAAGCTTGTCTTTACTCTAGCAGAGCTTTCCAAACCGTGTTCCGTGACACGTTAGTGTTTCGGCTGCGGTGTGTACCGAGAGTGAGGTGTCTGGCCGTGGTGTGCATAAACGGATACGACAGAAGGGGAGCGCATTGCACAGCGTTCCCTTCCTGCGGTTCATTGCATGTAGTGTGGCCAAGCAGGCGGGCTGCGATAGAGTAGCTTCTGTATCTTCTACCTGGTCTGACAGAAAATGCACTGCTAGACCGGGTACATAAAACAGAGACTCCTCTGCCATAGATCACCTGCTCAGCCACGCTACATGGAGAGAGGAGAGGTGGAGCGAGCATGGGTAGGGAGGAAAAAGAAGGGCACAGGAGGGTAAGGAGGCAAAAGAATGGCACAGGAGCAGGAGACACAAATGGGGTAAGGTAAGACACACAGAGGTGCTGTGGAGGGACAAAAAAGACATACAGAAGGGCTTGGGAGGGAAGAGACACACAGAGAGAGGAAAATAAGGCATACAAAGGGAAAGGGGGGAGGGGAGAGACACACAAAAAAGGGTTGGGATATGGTAAGCACCAAAACAACTTTATACCGTTTTAAAATCACACCTCCCTGCATGTGACTTACACAGACTTCCTAAACACTTTCTGTAGAGTTATATAATAATTACACATCCTTTATTGCAAATTCTGTTTAATTTAGAATTTCACATCTCCTGCTCTGTTAATAGCTTACTGGACCCTGCAAGAGCCTTCTGTATGTAATTAAAGTTCAATTTACACGTGAGACGTCAGAGGCATGATCTATACACAAAAAAACTGCTTCATTAAGCTAAACTTGTTTTGGTGACTATAGTGTCACTTAAATATTGTTTGCATACATTATCCCCCTAATGTATCAAAAAGTAAGAGTCATATTTTCACCATAGTTTCCCTTTAATTCACGGACACATATCAGCACTTTAAAAACCTCAGAGGAAGTGAAATTGCTTCCAGGGTTTCTGAGAAGAAAAAAATAAAAAAAGTAATTTATTAGGGCACAAGACCCTCACAAGATTCTATTAAGCTTTGTAGTTACAAAGGGTTACCTCTATCACGAGAAAAAATTAAGTTCACAAAACAAAGTCCGCAAAAGGGTAGAAAACAAAATGTATTTTGTTCTAAAGCCATGACCACATTGCACTTCTCAAACCGTATTTAATTCAGTGTCAATAAGTATCACTGTTGAGACACTATGTTGCCCTAAGGAACATAACCAAAATAATAGCTTGGTTTACTTACTACGTCGATCTAGTGACCCAAGTTCCCAACCGCTAATACTTCAGAAATAAAATCGTATGTACACGCAATATTTAGTTGAGATATATCGTACAATGTTATCAGCGCTATATTAAATTGCGGAACTTCATTCTGTCTATCAGTAATGCCCCCATCAGAAGTTATTTGCTAGTACAGGTAATCCATAGGGCCTGCTCATATTTCGGGATGAGCTTTTGGTTTGGTATGCCAGCTACAGGCAATTAAAGTGAAAGTAATTATATTAATGATTATAATTATTTTAAGCACTGAAGTGGTTTATTCAGTAACTTTTGAAAATTATTTATTCATAATATTTATGGTTTAAAAAAAAAAAAAAAAAAAAATGGATGAGCGCTGATTACTAATATTTGAGTCTGTTAGAGATGGATTCTAAATGAAAACTCGCCAATATATTTCAAGGGAATTTTGATGAAGCCAGAACAATACACACATTTAATCTCACGCACATTGGCGTACACACTATCCATGGGGCCCCGGTGCAAAACTGATCCATTTAGGTGCAGGAGGGCGACTTTCCCTAGGGTCCAGTGGTGGCTCAGGTTGATGGGAGTCAGAGTTCCCACTCTGACTCCCTCCTCTGCTTCCTCCCGCGTGGGCTCTGTGTATGCTGTGAGGAGTGACCAGGGCTGTCACTTCCCCCCAGCATGTGATGAAAATCCATACTCATCGCGTGGCCCTAACAGGATGGGCCACCCGATGGGCTCCTTGAACAGCAGCCTCAGCGGTTTACTGTGCGGGCCGGGGCCACAAAACATGACGGCGGGCACCCGATCACAGGGGTCCGCAGGGCGTCTGGGTCCCCTGGAGTGACGGGCCCGTTTGCAGCTGCGAACCCTTTATGTACGCCACTGGCTCCAACTATGATTTGAGCCAATGGGCAAAATCTCTGTGTTGAGATTGGGGAGTTGGTCTTGCGAGACCAGCTATTATAACTATATCTAAGGCCAGCACCTGACCCTGAACAGCCAGTTCTTTGACCCTGGTCAGGGGCTTGATTAAGAGAAGATGTGAACATAATTGTGAAACATACCTAGCCAGCCACAAATTGTGATTCCTTGAAACAAAAGACTCCCTATGAGAGCTAAAAACATAAAAAGAAAAAAGCCACCTAAGTACTGTAGTGTGGGAGTTCTTTAATAATAGGGCTGACAGTTTATTCTTTGTGACCGAGACCCAAGAATGCTAGTAAATATAGAATATGTTACCATATTCCTGAAGAAATTCATGGGTAGTAGCAGAGGGAAATAAAAGGAGGAAGTTGAACAAAAAAATATATTGCATATTGTAGAGAAAGAAACTTGAATTTTAAAGTATCTTGCGGGAAAGCAGGAGCAAAAAGGCAATACAAGATTACAGGGTAGTTGACCCTCGGGATATCTGAAATTAAGGCATCGCATGTAAGCCAACAATTGGTTGTATATCCTTATAATGCCTGAAGAAATGCATAGAAAAGTGGCATACATAAGCCATGAAAGTAAACCCCCTCTAAGTGTATGAGCATCATAACAAAACATAATTATTCTAATAACGACTATGTAGTTCTAATGAATGTAAAATAAATTAGGACACCTTATAACTACGAAGAATAACATACAAAGTAGAATAATTACACTGCTCCTGACATGTGAAAAATCCTATATACATGGTAGCCCATAAGATTTCTTAACCGAATTGTGTCTAATACCCAAACTTGTCTGAAATATTTAGGGGGAAAACTTATGAATGACTGTCCACTAGATTACACACAATTATTGTAATTACCAAAATTCTAATCTAACAATATCCATTCCATACGAAACAAAACTGAAATGTACGAATGTAACAGGACTAAGCATAACAAGCATGAAATAGGAACAAATTAACAAGGTTTATACGAAAAGGTAGCAAATAGACAAATGAACCATGAACAGTGAATGTAATACAAAAGAACTGAAATCTTACGCACGGTTTTTATGGCCGAACACATGTAGGGAGAGTAACCCTGTGTAATGCCAGAACGGTGGGAATAGCCCGAACGCGGCTATCCTCGCCTGTTACCTGAAGATCCATTTGTGTTGTTTGAGCGAGAGGCAATTTGTCTGAAATTTCGTGTGAAACATGTAGTGATGAACTCCGAGAACGCTGAAACAGACGGGAGCTGCAAACAGAGGCCGGAACCAGAAAGACAGGTCACGGAGGAAATGGGTGAACTGATCGCCACGGCAAAGGTAAGAAGGGGGGTGTAGGGTTTTATAGGAAATCTAACTCCTCCCATAAATACAGGCCTGCGGCCTTTAAACTGTTTACAGGCTCAAAAGTGAGTTTAGTTTAACCTGACAATTAATAAATAGATAGTCAAATGCAAATCATTGGCATTATCTCGGCTCTGCAAGAAGTCCAATTTGAATACCTTCTCCTTAGGACTGAGGTAATCCAAAAATTAATTTAAGTAAATCAACAGCCCCCTCCCAAATTGTAAAATGATTTATTTATTTTTTTATTTTATTTGATTATTATTATTTTTTTTAAATCACACGGTTACACTATGTATGGTCTTGTCTTGATATTTTGCTATTTGAAATGTGTTACTTCCATGAAATTGAAAACACCTGACACTGATCCATACTGTTTAAAGGACCACTCTACCAATAAATCACTTCACATTAGAATTACAGTTTATAAAAGTGCAACTGCCTGACAGTCATGGGTTTCTTCCTGCTTCCATTAGCTCCCTTGAAGTACTAGATGTGGCAGGCATGCTCTACTTGAGCGCGTGTGCCCCCTCCTTCATACCTTAGAGCAGAGTGCTGTAGGTGGCCAGCAGGCACGTGCATGGAGGGAGACATTCAGTGGCTTCTCGATGAGAAGCCTTTGACTGGCTTTTTCCCCATAAAGAGACTGAAAGTCTCTTCCAGGAAAGAAAGGGGAGCATAGGCAGAGGCTGCAGTTCATATGAAACGCAGCTTTTGCAATATCTTTTAAGACATACCCCAGTGGATACATGCATGAATTCATTGTGGGTATATCTACTAAACAAGGCTTATTTCATATTTTGCCCATTTGGTCAGTGAAGTGTTCCCTTAAGTATCTTTTTGTCTTTGGTTTCTTTGGTAGAGAAGACACTTTTTTTGTGGCATAGCCATTTTCAGTGATGGTTAAGATATTTTAGTGCTAGTATCACGTATCTATATAGAGTAGCTGGTGACTTGCTAGCTTGCTTTTACATTCATGTTGCATTGATCAGTATATATTCATAGAGATATGTTCTTAAAATGTCATTGTAGCGGAGCACCCTGACTCCGCCAAACACGCTTCCTAGCGATTGCCGGAACACCATCAGCACTTCAGCCACTGCAGCTTGGCTGGGGTCTCGCGTTGCTTCCTGTGGTCAAAGCTCTCCTTCCAGGCAGGTATCATCCTCTGACGATTCCACTGCAGCTCTGCTTCCAGTGGTTATAGTTACTGCCTTTACAAAGGCAATTAGATGACACAAAACTTTGTCAAATAATACAATGTGAGCAAGATATTACTTTGCTGCAGAGGGATTTAGATAGACTGGAGGACTGGGCACTCGAATGGCAGATGAAATTTAATGTTGAAAAATGCAAAGTTATGCACTTCGGCGTAAAGAATACACAAACAATGTATACCCTTAATGGAAGCGAATTAGGGATAACAACACACGAAAAGGACTTGGGAATTGTTATAGACAACAAACTATGCAACAATGTGCAATGTCAATCAGCAGTGGCCAAGGCCAGTAGGGTATTGTCATGCATGAAAAAGGGCATTCATTCTCGGGACGAGAATATCATTTTGCCTCTTTATAAATCACTGGTAAGACCACACATTGAATATGCTGTGCAATTTTGGGCACCTGCTCTAAAGAAGGATATTATGGCACTAGAAAAAGTGCAGAGGCGGGCTACAAAATTAATAAAAGGAATGGAACATATCAGCTATGAAGAAAGGTTAACAAATTTAAACCTATTTAGTTTAGAAAAACGTCGCCTGAGAGGGGATATGATAACATTATACAAATATATTCGAGGCCAATACAAACCATTGTGTGGAAATCTATTCACAAACCGGACTTTGCATAGGACACGAGGTCATGCGTTTAGACTAGAAGAAAGAAGATTTTGTCTAAGGCAAAGGAAAGGTTTTTTTACTGTAAGAACAATAAGGATGTGGAATTCTCTGCCTGGAGAAGTGGTTTTATCAGAGTCCATACAGATGTTCAAACAGCTACTAGATGCATACTTGCAAAAACAGAATATTCAAGGATATAATCTTTCAATATAGGGTAATAACTGCTTGATCCAAAATTGGAAGTGCTTCAAACTGGGTTTTTTTTTTTGCCTTCTTTTGGATCAACAGCAAAAAACATATGTGAGGAAGGCTGAACTTGATGGACGCAAGTCTCTTTTCAGCTATGTAACTATGTAACTATGTAATTGCCGCTCTCAAGCCTAGCTCACTTGATTTATCCCAGAGCTAGAGGGATCAGATCGTGCAGCCAGCCAACAGGTCCAAAGACTGTCACTGGGATTCCCAAAAATCCACACGGGACACAAGTTCCAAATAGAACTAAAAACATTATTTTACTCAGGACTAGTGCATATGTTCATTACATCAACCTTGCTGTGACAAACTTAATAAAATACAAATACCAAAACATGTCAGAAAACATACAGGAAATTATAATAACATATTAAAGGGACACTATAGTCACCTGAACAACTTCAGCTTAATGAGGTTGTTCAGGTGAGTGCTACAGCTCCCTGCAGCCTTTTTCTCGTAAGCACTGTATTTTCATAGAAAATACAGTGTTTACATTGAAAGCTAGGAACACCTCCAGTTGCATGCGCACCAGATCGTGGTGACTCTTCTCTGAGAGAAGCGACTGATAGAGTCCCCCGATTTCGTCATTTTGACGAAAAAGGGGGCGCGGCATGGCTGGGAGCTCGGCGCTGGATGGAGGTAAGTTTATATGATAAGAAAGCTTCGAAAATTATTTTTATTAACTGTAAGTTCATATAAAAGCAAGAAGGAAGGCTGGGGGACCTGTCTTTCTTGTTTTTATATGTAGACTATAGTGTCCCTTTAATAAAGCTGTGGGGAAGGCAATAATTAACCCAAAGTATCTCTCCTGCCTGCAGAATTAGCAATATGCAAAGCTACTCGGATATGCAAATTAATAAGCCTTGCGATTCAGGTAGTGCATATATCTGTTGCTATCAACAGAGGGCACTATACAGGATCCATAGCTAAATCCACCTAATTGGTAGCAAGCATCAGCAGGACAGGAGAGCACACAAACAATTAACAATACCAGTGGCGTACATACCAGGGTCGCAGGGGTCGCAGGGTATGTACGCAATGGGCCAGCCTCTTCTCCTGGGGGGGCCCAGGAGCCGGCCACCTCCGGCCCCCCCGAGGCTGGTCCTGGTTACACCCGGCGGGCAGTCAGGCTGGCCAGTGCGCGAGGGAGCACTCTCCCCTGAGTGCTTCCTCTTCAGCTCCCTCACGCACCGTACTGATACCGGAGCCGGAAGATGACGTCATCTTCCAGCGCTGGTATCAGTACGCGGCGCGCGAGGGAGCTGAAGAGGAAGCACTCAGGGGAGAGTGCTCCCTCGCGCGCCGGCCGGCCAGCCTGACTGACTGACTGACTGCCCGCCGGGTGACCGGCCCCCCAGGAGCCCAGCAGCACCACTGGACCCCAGGGAATCCCCTCAGCACTCCAAAAGGTAGGGAGGCTGGGGGATTAAAGTTAAAAAAAAAATGTGTTACTGTGAGTGATACTGTGAGTGTGAGTGTTACTGTGAGTGTGAGTATTAGTGTTAGTGTGAGTGTCACTGTGTGTGTTAGTGTCACTGTGTGTGTTAGTGTGTGTGTTAGTGTTACTGTGAGTGTTAGTGTTACTGTGAGTGTTAGTGTTACTGTGAGTGTTAGTGTTACTGTGAGTGTGTGTCTGCCAGTGAGTGTCAGTGAGTGTGTTACTGTGTGTGTCTGTTACTGAGTGTGTTTGTGAGTCTGTTTGATGTCTGTTAGTGAGTGTGTGTTTGTCAGTGAGAGTGTATGTATGTCTGTCGCTGAGTGTGTCTCTGTCAGTAAATGTGTGTGTCTTTTAGCTAGTGTGTATGCGTCTGTCTTCAGCACTTACCTTTCTCCAGCGCCGGACTCCCTTGGCGCTGGGGATCCCTCCGCCGCTCAGCTCCGAATGCACGGCAAGAGCCGTGCGCGCATTCAAACCGCCCATAGGTAAGCATTACTCAATGCTTTCCTATGGACGTTCAGTGTCTTAGAATCGCGGAAGCTCCTCTAGCGGCTGTCAGTGAGACAGCCGCTAGAGGCTGGATTAACCCTTAGTGAAACATAGTTTCTCTGAAACTGCTATGCTTTTAGCTGCAGGGTTAAAACTAGAGGGACCTGACACCCAGACCACTTAATTGAGCTGATGTGATCTGGGTGTCTGTAGTGGTGCATCTGCATGCACTGGTGTACATACCGCGGTCGCAGGGGTCGCAACCCTGCAACCCCTGCGACCAGGTGCCCGCCGCCATGTGTTGCGGCCCCGGCCTGCGCAGAGTAAGCGTGCGGGGGGGGCCCACGGATCAATTTTCGCACCGGGGCCCCATAGGTCATGTGTACGCCACTGAACAATACATACATATAACACATACAATACACACACCTTGCACCTACAATGGACACAGGGTGACTTAAACATAGGAATCCTCCAGGGATTTAATTAAAGTGTCCATCTTATGTTCGCAGTGATGGTGACTACCATAAGTACAGCAAATCCGTTGCCGATGCAAAATCAGTCAAGTTCAGATAATCACAAATTCTCTATGTTAAAGGATCGCTATATGTATTCCTGACCCTATAGTGTTAAAATCACCATCTAGCCCCCCTGGGCCCCTCATGCCTAAATAAATATAGAAAAATCTTACTGTATTCAAGTCTGAAGTGGTAACTCTGCATGCTGTTTGCCTCAGAAAAACAAGCAGTCTGCTGACATCATCAGCCTGATCCAATCACAATGCTTCCCCCATAGGATTGGTTGAGACTGACAAGGAGGCAGATCAGTGGCAGAGCCAGCATGATTCAAACACAGCCCTGGCCAATCAGCATATCCTCATAGAGATGAATTGAATTAATGAATCTCTATGAGTAAAGTTCAGTGTCTGCATGCAGAGGGAGGAGACACTGAATGTGTGGATGCATTTTAGGCAGACATGACCCAGGAAGGATCTCTAACAGCCATCTGAGGAGTGGCCAGTGAAGTTATCACTAGGCTGTAATGTAAACACTGTATTTTCTCTGAAAAGACAGTGTTTACAGCAAAAAGCCTGCAGGTAATGATTTTACTCACCAGAACAAATTCAATAAGCTGTAGTTGTTCTGGTGACTATAGTGTCCCTATAATGCTCAGTAAAAGTGGTATATTTCCTTTCATATCAAGTTTCCTGACATCTTTAGGATGGTTTAATTTAAGAAACCTAAATGAATGAAAATATTATTTCTCTTCTTAAGGGCTAGTACACATCCAGAAGCAATCTAAAATGTATCCTTATGTGCAGCATTTCAGACTGAAATGCTATACATACAGACTCCAAGCACCATAACCACTTCAAAACACTAAAGTAACAATGTTGCTTCAGCTAACGATCTAACTCTAGTGTAGTTCCGCAGTGAGACGAGAAAGCTGTTCCATGATGCCCTGTCACATGCCAGGCACCTAGCAGAGAAACGCTGTACATGAGCATAATCAATTGACCTTAACTCTAGCAGGTTTGCCCAGCAGAATATAATAAAGAAAAAATATACTACTGATAATTTTTTAATATTTTTAGAATAGCCTATAGCTAACTTTAAGTTAACTATTAGGTTATATTAAAATTGGAGAAGTGACAGTTCCTCTTCAATGGAACACTACTAACTCCATAACAACGTTACGTTAGCTCATCAAAATTGTTAAGGGGCCAGGAGTGTACAAGAGCAATTTCACCCTCATGAGTTAAATAGCTATGTGCAGTGATTTAACTCAGACTGCTGGTGGAACACCAGCTACCGTATATACTCGAGTATAAGCCGACCCGAATATAAGCCGAGGCCCCTAATTTTTCCCCAAAAAACTGGGAAAACTTATTGACTCGAGTATAAGACTAGGGTGGGAAATGCAGCAGCTACTGGTAAATTTCTAAATAAAATTAGATCCTAAAAAAAATATATTAATTGAATATTTATTTACAGTGTGTGTATAATGAATGCAGTGTGTGCGTATGAGTGCAGCGTGTGTATGAGTGCAGCGTGTGTATGAGTGCAGTGTGTGTGTGTATGAGTGCAGCGTGTGTGTGTATGAATGCAGTGTGTGTGAGTGCAGTGTGTGTGTGTGAGTGCAGTGTGTGTGTATGAGTGCAGTGTGTGTGTGTATGAATGCAGTGTGTGTATGAATGCAGTGTGTGCAGGGCCGGTGCAAGGATATTTGCCCCCCCCCCCATATGTCCTGACCTCCCCTCCTCCTCCCTCAGTGGTCCTTACCTCCCCACCCCCGTGTTCCTTCACCCCCCTCCCCCAGTGGTCCTGACTCACCCCTCCCCTAGTGGTCTTACCCTCCCCTCCCCTAGTGGTCCTTACCCTCCCCTCCCCTAGTGGTCCTTACCCTCCCCTCCCCTAGTGGTCCTTACTTCCCCCTCCCCTCCCCTAGTGGTCCTTACTTCCCCCTCCCCTCCCCTAGTGGTCCTTACTTCCCCCTCCCCTCCCCTAGTGGTCCTTACTTCCCCCTCCCCTCCCCTAGTGGTCCTTACTTCCCCCTCCCCTCCACTAGTGGTCCTTATCCCCCCCTCCCTCCCATAGTGGTCCTTATCCCCCCCTCCCTCCCATAGTGGTCCTTATCCCCCCCTCCCTCCCATAGTGGTCCTTATCCCCCTCCCTCCCATAGTGGTCCTTATCCCCCCCCTCCCTCCCTCCCTCCCTCCCATAGTGGTCCTTATCCCCCCCTCCACCCCTCCCATAGTGGTCCTTATCCCCCCCTCCCTCCCATAGTGTTCCTTTTCTCTCCCCCTCCCTCCCATAGTGGTCCTTATCCCACCCCCCTCCCTCCGATAGTGGTACTTATCCCCCCCTCCCTTCCATAGTGGTCCTTATTCCCCCCCCTCCCTCCCATAGTGTTCCTTTTCTCCCCCCCTCCCTCCCATAGTGGTCCTTATCCCCCCCCTCCCTCCAATAGTGGTCCTTATACCCCCCCTCCCTCCCATAGTGGTCCTTATACCCCCCCTCCCTCCCATAGTGGTCCTTATCCCACCCCCTCCCTCCCATAGTGGTCCTTATACCCCCCTCCCTCCCACAGTGGTCCTTATACCCCCTTTTTTTATTATTATTTTTTTTATTATTATTATTATTTTTTATTATTATTTCTTATTTTATTTATATTTTTATTTATTTTTCGTCCCCCCTCCCTGCTTGATACATGGCAGGGAGGGGGGCTCTCCTTCCCTGGTGGTCCAGTGGCAGTTCAGTGGGGGGGAGAGGGGGGCTGGCAGAGCTGTAACTTACCTGTTCTGCAGCTCCTGTCAGCTCTCTCCTCCTCCGCGCCGTCCGTTCTGCTCTTCTGTCAGCTCCCAGTGTAAGTCTCGCGATACAGTGGGAGCTGACCGAGGTGCTGACCGGACGGCGCGGAGGAGGAGAGAGCTGACAGGAGCTGCAGAACAGGTAAGTTACAGCTCTGCCAGCCCCCCTCTCCCCCCAGTCTGTATTATGGCAATGCAAATTGCCATAACACAGACCTTGACTCGAGTATAAGCCGAGTTGGGGTTTTTCAGCCCAAAAAATGGGCTGAAAAACTCGGCTTATACTCAAGTATATACGGTAGTTATTCCATAAATGTCCTGTGGACAGAGGTTTATGGGAGGATACCAGATCTCTCAGAAAAGAACAGTTATTTAAATGTGCTTAGGGATTTGAGAAAGTGCGCAAGAATTTTTTTTTCCCCTTTGGTTTTTATTGTATGTATTGGGGCTGATGTGTACTATAGTCATTGCTGCCGCCCAGGAGTAGTGGGAGTTTGAGCGCAGTACTTCATTTTCAATGTTTGTATTTGCTTTTGTAGTACACAGCCTCCTGGTTGGCGCAGACACTTTCTGTACCTCCTGAAACTTGCTGTTAAAGTGTTGAAGCTTTAGGACCTTAACCCCATTACGGCGTTCTATGCCGTCCCGCATTAAATGGGCTTTAAAGCCGTTGCGGCGGCATAGAACGCCGTAACAGCTTGCAGCCCCAGGAGGTCCCTGTGATCCTCTTTGGGAGGACTGCCTAACAGCTCAGGCAGCCCTCCTACGACAAGTCAGGCCTCCGGGGGCCATGTGACGATATTATTGTTGTAATATGTTTTACTGCTTTGAAACACTTATGTTTGTGTTCAGTGAAGTCTCCCAAGTATAACAGTACCCACCATGTACATGTTTTATGGCGTTTTGGAAAGTTAGAGAGTCAAATATAAGGTTTGCATTTCATTTTTTAGCATTGAAATCTGCCAGATTGGTTATGTTGCCTTTGAGACCGTATGGTAGCCCAGGAATGAGAATTACCCCCATGATGACATACCATTTGCAAAAGTAGACAACCCAAGGTATTGCAAATGGGGCATGTCCAGTCATTTTTAGTAGCCACTTAGTCACAAACACTGGCCAAATATTAGTTTTTTGCTTTTTTTCACACAAAAACAAATATGAAGGCTAACTTTGGCCAGTGTTTGTGACTAAGTGGCTACTAAAAAAGACTGGACATACCCAGCTTTCAATACCTTAAGTTGTCTACTTTTGCAAATGGTATGCCATCATCGGGGCAATTCTCATTCCTGGGCTACCACACAGTTTCAAAGGTAACATTACCAATCTGGCAAATTTCAATGTGAAAAAACTAAAAAAATGGAATGTACTATATTTGACCCTGTAACTTTCCAAAACACAGTAAGTGTGGGTGCACTTAATGTGACAGCGGTGAATAACGGTTGGACAGACAAATAGCGCAAATTCCAGTTTTTGTTTACGTTTTGTTTTGATCAGAACGTGCACTATTGACTCCGTCCTGAAAGGGTTAAAAAAGTGTTTCTTTGTTATGACTACATTGTTTATTTTGTTTGTCTATTTAACCCCTTAAGACCGGAGGGCGTACTATTACGTCCTTTTAAAAGCGGCTCTAAACGCCGCCGGACGTAATAGTACGCCCTCCGGTTTTTAGTAACTTACCCGGTCGCTGGCGGTCCCACGCCGGCGATCGCGGTTCGGGGGACTCCCAGGGAGCCCCCCGCGGCACGTCCGCCCTCCAGGAGCCCTCCCGGCCATGTGAGAGTGAGGTCCTTGCGAGGACCTCACAATCACATGGCCGGTATAGCTGCCTGCTGCATTGCCAGCAGGGGGACCAACTGTAATGACAGTTGGTCCCCCTGCTGGCTGAAAATCAAATAAAAATGTTTTAAAACAGTGTAAAAATAAATAAATTATATACTTAGATCATATATATATATTATATATATATGATCTAAGTATATATATACACATATACACACATACACATACACCGTCTAGGTGTATTTTAATATTAATATATATATAATTATATATATATTAATATCAAATTACACGTAGACTGATACCGATTAAATATATATATAATTATTGTTATATATATATTTATAAATAATATAAAAAAAATTAATATGTAAATACGTAAAAAAATTAAATAAAAAAATTAAAAATAAAATATTAAAAAATATATAGATGTGTTTTATTTCGTTCTAACTGTATTCTGATATTAATATATATATATTTATATCAAAATACACTTATAACGAAATAATATATATATCTATATACATAAATATATACGTATATATCACTATATATACCTATATATAAATAAAAATATTAAAAAATATATATATATATACGTATATATACACATATGTATATATATACATATATTAATTCTACACATATATTTATGTAATAATTTTACATAATTAGGTATCCTAATTAATTACAATTAGCGGGACCTGCCTGACCACCCATGCCGAAAGTATAGGGAATTTAATTTGCTAGCACTATATTTAACCCTATAACTTTCCAAGACACCATAAAACCTGTACATGGGGGGTACTGTTTTACTCGGGAGACTTCGCTGAACACAAATATTAGTGTTTCAAAACAGTAAAATGTATTACAACCATGATATCGCCAGTAAAAGTGACGTTTTTTGCATTTTTCACGCACAAACAGCACTTACAGGGACGATATTATTGCTGCAATACTTTTTACTGTTTTGAAACACAAATATTTGTGTTCAGCGAAGTCTCCTGAGTACAACAGTACCCCTCATGTACAGGTTTTATGGTGTTTTCAAAAATTACAGCGTCAAATATAAGGCTTGTGTTTAATTTTTTTCACATTAAAATTCGCCAGATTGCTTACGTTGCCTTTATGACCCTATGGTAGCCCAAGAATGAAAATTACCCCTATGATGGCATACCATTTGCAATAGTAGACAACCAAAGGTATTGCAAATGGGGTATGTCCAGTCTTTTTTAGTAGCCACTTAGTCACAAACACTGGCCAAAATTGGCGTTTTTTGCATTTTTCACACACAAACAAATACAAACGCTAACTTTGGCCAGTGTTTGTGACCAAATGGCTACTAAAAAAGACTGGACATCGCTTATTTGCAATACCTTGGGTCGTCTACTATTGCAAATGGTATGCCATTATGGGTGTAAATTTATTTCCTGGGCTACTATACAGTCTCAAAGGCAACGTAACCAATCTGGCGAATTTCAATTTCAAATGTAACACGCTATATTTGACCCTGTAACTTCCCAAAACACCATAAAACCTGTACATAGGGGGTACTGTTTTACACGTGAGACTTTGCTGAATACAAATATGTGTATTTTATTGCAGTAAAAGCAAACAGTATTATGACATTGACAGTTAAAATTTCATGAAGAACGAAAAAAATAAAAAAAAATCTTATTTTCTCCCATTCTCCCATTTTTTTCATATTAAATTATGTTTCATAGCTAAATATTTGATATTAAATGAAAGCCCTGTTTCCCCTGAATAAAATGATATATAATAAGGGGGGGTGCATTTAATATGAAAGAGGTGAATTACGGTTGGACAGACATATAGCGCAAATGCCAGGTTTTGTTTACGTTTTATTTCGTTCACAACTTGTACATTTGGCTGCGGTGTTAAGGGGTTAAACAGATTAAAACATCTGTAGCCATGTAAATGGGGAGCCAGACATTGCAGAATGGCCACCCATAGTAATGTAATGTATAATGTGAGTCACTGACCCAGGCACTCTCTGCCCAGCCTGGGCTACTCTCACAATAACTTCCTACACCCATGCCTGGTGCCCATTATCCGCTTACTTACATGAAGCCCGCCCCGCCTGTCACCAGCAGCCTCTTACAGAATCCCATTTCGCACCCACAGCGGCTTCTAACGTTCAATGCAGGTACCGGCGGCAGTCAGACAGCGCTGCCATCAACCAGCCGCTCACACACAGGCACAGCAATCCACCCCCGTAAACCGCATCCATTGCCAACCTCTGTGGCAACGTCGCAAAAATTATGCCTTGGCAGTCCTACTTTACAGCTTTACCTGACAACGTACACGTCGCAGGAACAGAGCTTCCCGCTAGCCGATTGGACAGCGGTTGGATGGATGGGCTCTGTGTCACGTGACCAGGCCCCGCCCCCCCCACCCTGTGTTTCCTGCTGCAGATGTGGCGGCTTGGCGCTGCACATGTCACCCTGCAGGAGGAGAGCGGACAGAGATGCTCGGGGGGCTGGCGCTGCTCGCTGGGTTAGCCCTGCTACATAATGCCGGGGCCAAAACCGTGCATGGGAGCTTTGACAGTGCCCTGGCTTGGCATAGCCGGGGGCAGCACATTGTCACCTTCCTGTTCCATGGTGGGTACAGTATGGGCATGGAGGGAATAACAGCATTACCCAGGGCAGAGCCCACCATGGTCTGGGCCTATCACAGTCAGCATTGCCAAGCAGTGCAGGCCTTCCCTATTAAAGACTAAAATAACATGTTATCACTATGATAAATCACTTACTGCCATTCCAGCTGTTCTGATACACTGCATTTCACATGACCCTCAGCCATCCCAACAGCCCTTTAAACATCATGGGAGCAGTAACCTTCAATGCCTTGGATACCAAATTGCATTTAGACATCACTGTATATTGTAGTAGGGAATGTCTGAGGAACAAGTGTGATAAAAAAATTGTTTTGTCAATAAGTTTTAATTCAGAGATAACCATGAGAATGTACCATGTATATTTTATTCTAATTGTACAACTATTTTCCAACCATTTCCAGGTGTACGACAGAAGAATAAAATTGGTGCTGAATGCAATGTGCCATTTTTGTCATAGTGACGGGTACATGAGTTCTCTGATATTGTGGTGTGCACTCATACTGATGTGAGAGAATTGGTTTAGTCTTCCTTGTTCGTTGTTAAAATCTCCATGCGCTACACGGGCATTTGCAAACGTTGGGTCAAAGTGACCTAAATGAAAATATTGACCCACTGACATATTTTTACAGTTCAGGTTTCGTGGCTTAAAATGTGCAATGTATTTGCCAATTCTACACATTCCAATATTGCATGGTCATTTTACCTGATCTAAAAAAACCTAAAAATGAATGTTTCATATTTTCCAACATGTCATTTTCTTCTCTCATGTGACCTAAATACTATAAGTGCATAATTAATGCATTGTTTAAAGTTGTTTGTTTTGCTATGATAGCAAGTCAATTCATTCAGCCAGGTGAATTTACCATGAAAAAATTAATAGTCATTAAATTTTCAGAGGAACCCAATGTGAGTGGAAAAATCCTACACCTGCATATTTTCGGTCATGTTATACTTGGAAAACAAAGAATTTTGGATGGTGCAGTAGTGTTATTAAATGTATCTGTGGCATTGGCGATTTTGCTAATTTTATGAATCTGGGGCTTGGAATTATCCTGGCTAAAATACCTGATATGAGGTCATAGGCTAGTGTTGTGGTCCTAATATTTAGTTATTGTATTAAGCTTTGTTTTCTTCTGATTTAACTTTTTTTTTCTACTCTGCACTGGGAGGCAGACATCTGCAAATGTTTGGGGGGTGGGAGGGATTTCTGAATGTCTAGCATGTGTTGAGGTTATGGCAAATAATTTTTATTACCTTGCAGGGTACAGTGCAGATAATACAGTACTAGTATTTTGTTAAAATACAGTACATTTAATAAAGTAAACCTGTCCATAATGTGTGTGTGTGTGTGTGTGTGTGTGTATATATATATATATATAATCTATAACGTGTACATACGAAAATTGGTAGCATCAGTTTATCCTCTGTAGATTATGATTGGATTTGTTTTCATTTTAAAGGAGACCAGGCTGTTCTCTGTGTTAGAATTACTAATGTTGCTGCTGCTGCTGGGAAAGATGCCACTCTTTACCTTTATCAGAACGAGCAATGTCTGAAGATGCACGGCAGCATGGAGGAATACAGCTGTACAGAGAAGTTGTCACTTGCACAAGTATTAAGTAAGTGGTAATGGTTTTAAATTTTCTTGCAAACTAGAGGTGGACGGACCTTCATATATGGTGAACCTGCTCCTTGTTAAAGCCGATCTTTATATTAGCTTCCTAAATATTCAAAACAAGCATTCAACCTGTTCCTTGCATGGGTTTTCTGTACATATTCCCAAATACCTAACTGAAATCTATAAAGCATATACTATGCCACCTCTTTATAACCACTAAAAAAAACAATGGTTTTCCTCCATCAGCTATTGAATTGATGTCTATAAAATTATATTATTTGATGCTTGAAAAACCTCATAAAAAAATGTTCAGTGTGTGAAAAAAATCTGTAAAACATCAAAATAAAAAGTGCACAAGTGAAAACCTCATGAAGACCTTCATATGAGCAGTCTATACTGTGCACTTAACCGGTACACAGTTGGTTAGCATACAGAGTGTCAACTCAAACATTTGCAAACTTCTTAAATCAGTCACTTACCATTGATCCATTCTATCCAATGATGGTACGTTGGGATTATGTCAGGGCATTGAATGGGCTGTATTAGTTATGGTGCTTGGTGTTTTCCTTTAATGCTCTTTTATGTGACTATTTTTATAAAGCAGTATTACAACACAAAAGACAGACTATAATAAAAGAAGCAAAATGAACAAGAACAATAGCCATAGATGTGCATAAATTCTGAAATGAAACCTGGTATGAGCTTTGAATGCATCTGAATATATAACTCGCATATCAACGTTCAAATTACGCCGCAGGCAAAACACTTAATACAATATTGTATAGAGTTACAAATTAGAAAATGTGTTTGTTTTTTGTGGGCGGTGAAGAGGTGTTTGTGTTACAGTTACCTGATATATATTTCATTTACTTTGTTGTAGTACCCTTGAATCAAACAGAATATAACTACACTTTACCCCAGATTGTGTATCCAAAAGCATGGTACGCAATTTATGCAGACAAATACACATGTCTTATGAGCTATGAAGACCCTAAATCAGATGATATCACATATGAAGTCACTTTATTGAATCCTGATGCTGCAGGAAATCCGTTTGATCACTTTGGAG
Source organism: Pelobates fuscus (assembly GCF_036172605.1). Lineage (NCBI taxonomy): Eukaryota > Metazoa > Chordata > Amphibia > Anura > Pelobatidae > Pelobates > Pelobates fuscus. The sequence goes on along the minus strand of NC_086317.1, from coordinate 341,326,068 downwards.
CTGATGAATCAGGTACAATTTGTATTATTTACAGGTTAAAAGGAAACAATTTCTCTGATTTGATTTAATGAATACATTTTATCGCTCTGTTTTGCTAATTACATTGTGACGGACTGCCGTCACTGAGTACCATGCCCACATATGCCCACTTGCTTGCCCGCATTGTTTCAGATCCTCATGTCGGGGATCTCCCTATCTAAGAGGCAATGTATTGGTTGTGGGATCCCCTTGTTTGGCCTTGATTGGAAGAATGTGCTTGTCCCATTCTGGATATGATTTTGAAACACAAGTGGTTGTTCCTGAAAGCTGATGAGCATTAACATGTCATAGAAACATGGAATGTGACGACAGATAAGAACCATTCGGCCCATCTAGTCTGCCCAATATTTCAAAACTTTTAATTAGTCCCTGGCCTTATCTTAAGTCTAGGATAGCCTTATGCCTATCCCACGCATGCTTAAACTCCCTCACCGTGTTAACCTCTACCACTTCAGCTGGAAGGGCTATTCCATGCATCCACTACCCTCTCAGTAAAGTAATACTTCCTGATGTTATTTTTAAATCTTTGCTTTGCCCCTCTAATTTAAGTCTATGTCCTCTTGTTGTGGTAGTTTTTCTTCTTTTAAATATAGTCTCCTCCTTTACTGTGTTGATTCCCTTTATTTAAATGTTTCTATCATATCCCCCCGTCTTGTCTTTCCTCCAAGCTATACATTTTAAGATCCTTTAACCTTTCCTTGTAAGTTTATCCTGCAATCCATGAACCAGCTTAGTAGCCCTTCTCTGAACTCTCTCTAAAGTATCAATATCCTTCTGAAGATACAGTCTCCAGTACTGCGTGCAATACTCCAAGTGAGATCTCACCAGTGTTCTGTACAATGGCATGAGCACTTCTCTCTTTCTACTGCTAATACCTCTCCCTATACAACCAAGCATTCTGCAAGCATTTCCAGATGCTCTATAACATTGTCTTCCTTTAAGTCATCTGAAATAATTACTGTACTCCTAAATCCCTTTCCTCAGATGTTGAGGTTAGTAGGGTATCAAATATCCTATACTCTGCCCATGGGTTTTTACGTCCAAGGTGCATTGTCTTGCACTTATCCACATTAAATGTCAACTCTGGCCATTTTTCTAGCTTTTTCTAGCTTACCTAAATCATTTGCCATTTGGCTTATCCCTCCTGGAACATCAACCCTGTTACATATCTTAGTATCATCAGCAAAAAGACATACCTTACCATCAAGACCTTCTGCAATATCACTAATAAAAAACATTAAAGAGAATGGGTCCAAGTACAGATACCTGAGGTACCCAACTGGTAACTAGACCTTTCTTCGAATATACTCCGTTGACAACAACCCTCTGTTGCCTGTCATTTAGCCACAGCCTAACCCTTTCAACAATATTGGAATCCAAACTTAAAGATTGCAGTTTCTTGATTATCCTTCTATGTGGAACAGTGTCAAAAGCCTTACTGAAATCTTGAAAGCAATGTCTACTGCACCACCCTGATCTATTATTTTAGTTACCCAATAAAAAAAATCAGTAAGATTAGTTTGGAATGATCTCCCTGAAGTAAACCCATGTTGTCTCTGATCTTGAAATCCATGTGTTTTTAGATGTTCAACAATCCTATCCTTTAACATGGTTTCCATCACTTTCCCCACTACTGAAGTAAGGCTTACTGGCCTATAGTTGCCCGACTCCTCCCTACTACCGTTCTTGTGACTCGGACGGGTACAACATTCGCTAATTTCCAATCTTCTGGGACTACTCCTGTTAACAATAATTGGTTAAATAAAGCTGTTAATGGTTTTGCTAGTGCACCACTAAGTTTTTTTAATAACTTTGGGTGTATCGCATCAGGCCCCATCGACTCATTTGTCTTTACTTTTGACAGTTGAAATAGAACTTTTTCCTCTGTAAACTCACATGTAACAAATTACTCCTTTTTTTATTAACTGAGGCCCCATTTTCTTCATTTTCATCTGTAAATACTGAACAAAAATATTAATTGAGGCAGTCAGCTAGACCTTTCTCCTCTTCTACATACCTTCCTTCTTTTGGTTTTCATCTAACTAATCCTTGTTTTACTTTCCTCTTCTCATTTATGTATCTAAAAAATGTTTTATCCCCCTTTTTCACTGACTGTGCTATTTTCTCTTCTGTGTGTGCTTTGGAGGCTCTTATAACTTGCTTAGCCTCTTTCTGCTTAATCTTTTAGATCTGTTTGTCTTCCTCACTCTGTTTTTTTTTTTTTTTATAATTACTAAGCGCTAACTTTCTGTTTTTCACTATTTTGGCCACATCTGTGGAGTACCACAGTGGTTTCTTAAATTTTTTGCTTTTACTGACAAGCCTAATGCAATTTTCTGTTGCCTTCAGCAGTGCAACTTTTAAATAATCCCATTTCTCCTGGACTCCATTTAAACTGCTCCAGTCTGACAGACTCCTTTACACATATTCTAATTTTAGAAAAGTCTTTTTTTCTAAAGTCTAAAACTTTTATTTTTGTGTGGTGTGACTCAGTCACTGTTCTTATATTAAACCACACTGAATGATGATCACTGGATCCTAAACTTTCAAGTACAGTAATATCTGATACTAAATCTCCATTTGTTAACACTAAATCTAGTATGGCCTCCTTACGAGTTGGTTCCTCAACGACTTGTTTTAGAGACAATCCCAGTAGGGAGCTTAGAATATGTGTGCTCCTGGCACAAGCAGCTATTTTGGTTTTCCAAATCACATCAGGAAGATAAAATCACCCATGATGATAACTTCCCCCTTCATTGTCATTTTAGCTATTTCTTCAACTAGTAGATTATCTCACTCTTCTATTTGTCCAGGGGGGCTGTAAATCACACCTGCACGAGTTACTGTGTGATCTCCAAATTCTAACGTACCCCTAACAGACTCTATGTGTGCCTCACTAACTTTTATTAGGCTAGATTTTATGCTATCCTTCACATACAGGATCACCCCTGCCTACTTTCATCTGAAAAACATAGCCAGGGTACAACATTTAATTCCACCGGATGATATGCCAACATTAATCCATGCATTTGTATCCTCTTAGCTAGATTACTGCCATGTACTTTACTTGGGCCTCCCAGAAAAATAACTCCATCACCTTCAGACTGTACAAAATCCAGCAGCTAGATTACTGACCAATCAAACTCGCTCCTGCCACATAACACCTGTTCTCCACTCCCTGCATTGGCTTCCAATTAAAAGGCGAGCATATTTTAAAATTGGCCTGCTAACCTTCAAAGCCTTAAAGGGACACTATAGTCACCAGAACAACTATAGCTTAATGTAGTTGTTTTGGTGAGTATAATCATTGCCTTCAGGTATTTTAATGCAAACACTGTCTTTTCAGAGAAAAGGGAGTGTTTACATTACCCCTAGGGACACCTCCAAGTGGCCACTCTTCAGATGGCAACTGGAGGTGCTTCCTGGCTCAGTGCTGCACAGTAGGCAGCACTGCCGGTCAGCATCTCCACGCTCCGCACGGCGCTGGAAATAAGGTGAGTTTTAATTTGCTTATAAGGGGGGAGTAAGCAACCCAAATGGTGGGTTTAACATTATAGGGTCAGGATTACATGGTTGTGTTCCTGATCCTATAGTGCTCATTTAAACAATCAAGGCCCACTGTACCTGAAAGAGCTCCTGACAGCCTACATTTCATCCTGTTCTCTTCGGTCAGCCAGCAAATCCTTCCTGTCAGTGCCAAGAATAAAGACAAACTCAGTTTCCAGGGTATTCAGCCACGCTGCCTCTACCTTCTGGAACTATTTACCGTGCGCAATCAGAGAGGCACTATTCTTACAGCCTGTTAAAAAAAAAAAAAAAAGCTAAAGACCCACCTCTTCCATCAGGCATTCAGTCCGCTCAGCTGACCTTCAGAAACCCCTAACTTTTATGTCTTTATGTTTGTATACTTGTAAAGTGTCTCACAGGGAGAAAAGCGCTATAAAAATTGCAAATTATTATTAATGTGATTAGATTTGCTATGGAGTTCTGTCAGACACAAACAATATGAAGCTGGGGCGGGGCCCGACCGCCATGCTGACCGGTCGCGGGCTGGAGAGGCTCCTGCATGAACTGGCCTAATTTGGAGCAAAAAAAACAAGTTCAAAGCCTGATTCAGAGCCAAGAGATCACCTCTCATGTCCGGGTGGTTGCCGGTGACACTGCGGTCCCCGAGATCGGGGGTTTTGCAGCCCCAGGGAGAGATGCGAGGTTTCAGGGTCTGCGGCCTATGTGGGTGGCGAACAGGGCGGATGGCCGCCGCGCAATAGCCCAGTGCTATGTCTCATGGGCCCCTGATATTTATGTTCGGGTTAATGTATATTGCTTGCCTTACTCACTTATGAACCGTAATACTTGACATATGTCCTGCTTTCCGCTACCTGCTACCACTCATTACCTATATACTTAAAAAAGGTGCATCTCTCAACTGCCATAATTGTGAAGCGTTATATCACTGAGCTTATCACTGCTATTGTGGCAGAATAAGCTGATGTGTTCACTCATGCATCCAAAAACAAGAATTAAAAAACAAAACAATATGAAGCGCAAAGAAAAGAAGGACATTAGTGTAAAGAAGAGGGTCAGATGAATTTGGGACCAAACCAGGGACCTAAATAGGGGCAATTAGGAGGTTGGAATTAAAAATAAAATATTCACTGTTTAATGTAATTTTAATAGATGATCTATCCTTTTCAGAATTGTGAACTACATATGTTTTCTCATTTATGTTACTGTTGCCTACATTAGTTTTCTGTTTAAATTCCAACACTTCCTTTTTTTCTGTCTCTAGGATTACATGAATTTTATTTCCTGCTTGTGCTGGTGTACTTTGTGGCTGCTTGTATTTATATCCAAGCTCTTTGGCAGACGATTAAGAAAGGAGGTCCGATGCACACCGTTCTTAAAGTTTTGTCAATTGCATTGTTGTTGCAGGCTGTGTCCGCTTTGGCAAATTATATACATTTCTCAAGGTAATCTATTGAAATCTTTCCACTAGTCTTCCTGCTATTTTTAAAGTGAAAATCGTATTCTTACAGTGTTACTGTTTCTTAGGTATGCAAGAGATGGCAAAGGAGTACCTTTCATTGGAGGTTTTGCTGAATGTGAGTATAGTACCTTACTGAATTAGCGCTTTCAAATGCAGTGAATTCACACATTTTACTGACTGTACCGACTTTTAAAATAAGCCACACATTTGCTAAATGTAATATAAATAATAACACAGTTTTAAAGGCCTAATTCATGCGTGAATTGAGCTTTGGGTTGAATTGTCTGTACTCACAATGTGCTTTTACAAGTGTTAAAGACCCGCATGAGTCTGCCTGCATGGTTGTACCTGTGGAGAGAAGTTAAATGAAGATATATTTACCCAAATCTCTGCCTCTTGTGCACCCCATTTTGGGACTTGAGTTGCTGGCAGATGCCTCAAACAGCTGCTTCACCTTTGTGCTCTCATGAGGTATTCTTTCATGCCATATTCTTCCATTATGCATTAGTTTGGAAGATCCCACATCGGTCCTAGTTCGCATTACCAAGCACAAGTGATAAGTAATTGCTTGTGATAAATGACAAGTTGTGGGGGCTAATTAAAACTCTGCCTCTTGCCAATAATCCCTATGTATGTATATATTTTAACTACTTTGGAATTTCAGTGGAATAATGGCACAATGTGTATGGATTTAGTGTGTGTGTGTGTAGATAGATAGATATAGATAGATATATATATATATATATATATATATATATATATTTATTGATTTTAATAATACTCAGAGGTAACAGTGTTATTTTACATATTGTTCATATACAGTGCCCACTTGCTAATTGCTTTCAGAAAAGTTTTGTAATGTTGTTTCTCTTTTGAGCAGATGAGGAGTGAAAATTGCAGTGATTTGGACAGCAATATAGTGTAAATTTATCATTTGTCTCTAAAATGTACCCTTGTTTCAGGACTCCATCGTGTCTTGAGTTTGCATCGTGATTCTGTCATTAAACATTAAAATTGTGTAGAAATTACAAAATTTTAAATAGCTCAACAAACTGTGCAACGTAATAGTGTGTATCAGAAACATTACTTGGCTCAGAGATAATATTTGTCATGTGTAATTAACTTTACACAAGGTTCTTCTTCTGGTCCACACTTCTTAAAAAGAATTGAAACTCCTAACTGCTCACTATCGATTCTCATATTTTCATAGTGTGTGACATCGCGTCAGAGGTGCAGATGCTATACTTGCTGCTAAGCCTGTGTATGGGTTGGACTCTCAGCAGAATGAAGAAGTCTCAGGCAAAGCCCCTCCAATGGGATTCTACCCCTACATCCACTGGCTTTGCTGTTGTGGCTGTCACTGCACAGGTCTGACATTTTTTAGATTTATTTACTTTACATGATGTCATGTACCCTGTGGATATAACAAAGTGCACTGTGTGACATCATAATAAATGTAATGTTAAGAAACAAGTAAATTGAGTCTTCACTGTTAACTTTTCTTCTTTTCCTTGCAATATTTCACTGTGCATATATAGGTCTCATACTTTGTTAGCTATATGCAAATTTCAAGAGATAAAGAAACATTTCTTGTCATTCTTTTTAGTACTTGAATGTGATTTGATCACTTACATATTCCTCATGTGTCTAACTGTTGGAACATACTTTTATGAAAGGTGGATTTGTCCGGATTGTTAAAGGGAAACTATAGTGCCAGGAAAACAAACTAATTTTCCTGGCACTATAGATTCCCACGCAGTTAAGCTGCATCAATGCTTTCCCAGGAGGTTTGGGTGACGCTGGATGTCCCAATGCATAGCGTGAGGACGTCCAGCGTCAGGTGACCAAAAGTCGCCTAACTGCACGGAAGTCCCTCTAGTGGCTGGCTGGTACAGCCACTTGAGGTGGAGTTAACCCTAGCAGGTAATTATTGCAGTTTCTTAAAAACTGTAATATTTACCTGTTTAGGGTTAAGGGACCTGGGACAGTGTACCCAGACCACAAGTGAGAAGTAGGGGCAATACATAAACGTTAAAACTTTTATGCCATCATCTTAATGATCAGAGGGGTAAAAATAATGTGCCAGTTACATTGCAAGTCCTAGTCAACATAGTAGTAATTGTTTTCACCTCAGAGATAAAGTGTATCAATTACATTGCATCACAGTCTGTCACTAAGGCTTCAATAAGGGGTCCTGTTTACTTCGCATCAGAATAGAGCAGAAGAAAAAGGAATATTAAGATGTTATTCATACAGACAAGCTAAAACTGAAATGAGAAAATTGTAGAAATATGGAGGAAAATGGGAAGAATATGGTTGAAAAACACCGGATGTAATAATGGTGGGTCTGGTTTTGTTTTTTATTTAAGACGTTTTGGCAGTTGATGCAACAGCATATATTCACTTTTTATCAATGTTAGAACTTGCTTTACTGACAGCTGACAATTCCAACATTACAAAGAACCAGTATGTGTAACTCTGAATGAAAATGTGGTGATATGTTTCAAGCCCTGTTGCTTTATTATGTTGTGATATTCTATAATGTAATGCAATTTCAGTCTTTCGATTTTGTCTTTCTTTCATATGGTAATGATGGCTGTCTTTCTAGTGTTACAATAATGCATTCCTTCTGTTGTCTTGGTAACCTTATTCATAAAATGCAGCTTATCCAGATTATAATTAAAAAACAAATATGTCTCGGCAAACATTTATACTACACAAGCTGCCAATATTAAGAAGCTGTGTAGAAAACCTTAAGATGTACAAAGGGTAATTCCAACCATTATACAAATATCAGTGATTACATTCTTACTCCAGTTCCTTTTTTTCCTAGTGATTGCTATTTACAAAATAAAAGGGAGTACCTGACATTGAAACAATATCATCTTAAACATGTAATATTTTGTCTTAAATCCACTTGAGGTAAGGGCACAGTTCTGTCACCCCAAGTCTGACTGGTGGTAAATGTACTTAGCATTGCAGTGCAGACAATCTTGAATAAATGTAACGGAATGCTGTAAGTATAGTGGTGCTTATTAAGGTCTCAATTTAAAGTGGCTCTGCCACATCAAATTTTCTCCTATTGCTTCTTCTTCTTTTAGAATATGTTCTCCACTTCTGATCTATTTCTTTTTAAAACATAAGACAAAGTAGAGACTACTTTGTCTTATGTATTTTTGCTACTCTTGACAATTTTGATAAAAGGGTGGTGCTTAAATAGATACTATAAGTGCCAGGAATAAAGAGCTGTATTCCTGGCACTATAGCTCGCTGTGCCTCCCCCCTCCCACTGCAGTAAGTAAAGGGTTAAAACCCTTTATTTTCTTACCTGATCCGAGCACCAATGTCACTTGCCGCTGGGTCGCAGCTCTGCCTCCTCTTCTGTCCCATGATGAGCGGGCGCTAATGTGCATGCGCAGCAAATACCGACCTCCTCATAGGGAAGCATTAAATCAATGCTTTCCTATGGGGAAAAATCTGACGCTGGATGTCCTCATGCAGAGCGTGAGGATGTACAGCGTCAGATACTGGACCAAAGGTCCATTTGGGTGCAGGAAGTACCTCCAGTGGCTGTCTAGGAGACAGCCACTAGAGGCTTACTTAGTGCTGCAATTGTAAACATTGCAGTTTCTCTGGGCAATAGGAACACTGTACCCAGACCACTTCAATTAGCTGAAGTGGTACCCAGACCAATTCAATTAGCTGAAGTGGTACCCAGACCAATTCAATTAGCTGAAGTGGTACCCAGACCAATTCAATTAGCTGAAGTGGTCTGGGTGCCTATATTATCCCTTTAAGGCAAACTCCACTTCCTTTGTCAAGCTTAACCCCTTAAGGACACATGACATGTGTGACATGTCATGATTCCCTTTTATTCCAGGAATTTGGTCTTTAAGGGGTTAAACTTGCCTTGAATAGACACCATAGTCACCAAAACGCGGAGGAGGAGACCTAATGCGCATGCACACATTACACCTCCCCATAGGAAAGCATTATTCAATGCTTTCCTATGGGGATTCCGGCGCCGCTGGAGGTCCTCATGCAAAGCGTGAGGACGTCCAGCGTTGTTTAAAACACTTTTCGTGTTTTAAGAACCCAGAAGTCCCTCTAGTGGCTGTCTAGTAGACAGCCACTAGAGGAGGACTTAACCCTGCAAGGTAATTATTACAGTTGATAAAAACTGCAATAATTACACTTGCAGTTTTATGGGTGATGGGAGTTTGGCACCCAGACCACTCCAATAGGCAGAAGTGGTCTGGGTGCCTGGAGTGTCCCTTTAATGAAGCTGTTTGAGTGTATAGATCATGCCCCTGCAATCTAACTACTTCTATTTGTGATTTTTGTAGATAAATAATTTTGAAAGTTTTTCTAACAGTATTGAATCATTTTGAAAACGTATTAAATCAAGGCCTAATTTAGTGACCTAAAGAGGTATACATAAACATATAACTGGGTGACTGGATCCTTGTTTTGTTTTGTTCTTTTATTTCATCTTATGTGTTTTTATAAAGGTTGTAATGTTTGTCTAAAATATTCACAAGTCCAATATGGTGTTCTCTTTGTAGAACTTTTGACATTATTATAGATTTAGATTTATTTGACTTACTGAAGACTTGCATTACTGTGTTTGCAGGTTATCTTGTTAGTCTGGGAGCAGTTTGAGGAGAATGAACATCACAGTTTCCATGCCCATCTGAGCTTGGCAGGAACCCTTCTGATTGCTTTGAAAATTTGCCTTGCAATGTCTTTGGCTTTTGGGCTGTATCAGATAATCCGCTTGGAGCGGAGCACTATGAAGAGGCAGTTCTATATCACCTTTTCAAAAGTATGTATCTTATGCCTTAATTGTGCTTTGCACTGCTCTCATGGCTTTGTTTGCTTGCATTGTGTGTGAGTGTGAGAGAGTATTTTTAAATATTCTACGAGTTTCATTATAAAGAAATAAAAAACAACAACTTTTATAATGCATTGTATATCTCTCGAATGTACTGAGAACTTGAAGGCTGCTGTGTTGTATACCTCTCTACCTGAATGCCTATTTATAAAGAAAGAATAAAAAAAAAATAATAATAATAATAATTTTTATTATTCATTACTTAATCTTTGAGGTTTTGCATAACAGTATTTTAGGAGATGATGTGTCATGTTTTAGATTAAACTTATTTTATCAGTATTTTATATCTAAAAGCATGCAGAACAATAGATGACTATAAACTGAGCCTCTGACAAAGGGATAAATGTCCATTAAATGTTAATCCAGAGGTTCTGTTCCATTTAAGTTGCTTGATATCTGTGATGATACGGACCCCTGGAGCCAGTTAGTGACTATATCTCCCCCAGGATGCTGGTCTCCATAGAGGAATCTCCCTCAAGCGAGGTTTAATAGGTGTTGGCTGAGTACATGGAGCAGGCAATGACCAAGACCTAGGTAGACCCTCACCCCCCTCTAATTACTGGAGCTGGTCACTGGAAAAGCAAATATCATCCCCTCTGCCTAGAACTCAGTACCAGGGAATAGTGCAGCTACACTCCTGCTGGGACTGCAAGGGAGTGATTGCAGAGGTGTGCACCCGCCATAGGTGCAAAACCACATGCTCCCTTATTAGATCATTAGGGATCCAGAATCCCTTCTATACAGCCAAACAGAGTTAACATCTGCTGGACCACCAGGATGTATGACCAACCGGGATGAAAGCTTGCCTTCCTGCAGAAAGCTGTCTAGAAGTGTCACCAGTGACTGCTGGAGGGATATTAGCTATTACTATGGAGGGTCTCATGGGAGAATCCATAGACATTTATGCTGTACTCTTGTGCCAGAAGCAGAAGAGGACCAGCTGAAGAAGATGGCGGCAAGTAAATTCCCTTGCCCCAGCCACCCGACCACCAGTGGCGATGTCATAGTCCAGGGGGCGGGGGGGGGGGACTTTGCAAAGTCCCCAGACATTTGTTGGTAATTTTTCTAGCATAGTGTAAACTCTTTTTACACTTTTTCATCTAAATATATTTAGTGTACAATCAAATTTCAGCTAAAAGCATAAACTATTATATCTTTTGTGTAAATTTTCATTGTAAAATATTAATGGTAACCTAAAAGTGATAGGTTTTCTGTTTTGCGCTGTTTGTGTTATTTTGTACTGGATTTCTTTGACTCAAGTGTCAGTAGACATTAATCAGCATGCATTTTGTTTTTTTCCAGGGTTGCTTCTTGTGGTTTTTGTGCCACCCATGCTTTGTAGTCATTTCTTACTTGTTCAAAGAGTATCAAAGAGAAAAGGTATGCATTAAATTACAATCAAAATAAATAAATGTCTTAAGTTGCATCTTTAAAATAAACCATAGCATTAAACAATTACTTATATACTTGGCTGTATAAATAAACCCTATCTTACTACAATTCGTTATAGATTCAGCAGTTTGAGTACTCATAGTAACAATTATTACTTTAGTTCTCTGTGATTGTAGACTAATAAAAAAATAATTAGAGAATCTATGATGAAAAAAATAAGGCTTTGTTTTGATACCCTGCATGTATACATAGTGCAATATTAAAATATTTTAAAATAGGGAAATAAATAAAATAAAACATTTTTTTTTCCAGTTTTACATGTAGTCAAGGTTTGCATACCAAATGCAGCTAAAGAAAACTAAATCAAAATTGATTTACTAATTAGTCCCGATTTGTTAAAATGCCCAGTATATATAATTAGGATTGAAATACATTTATGGTTTTAAAGTTAAACCTTTGTAAAATTTGTGAGGCTGAGATTACTGTATTTATAGTAGTGATGGACTAATATTAGCTAAATTTGGCGGGCTGAGATTACAATGTTTATATTTGTCACAAAATCCATAACCACTACTCAGAAGTATATATTTGTAAAAATGACATCCTCCAGGCTGTGTAACTTAGAGCTTTTTGACACTTTTCATTTAACCATTTGATCACAAGCCTAGGTCAAATGAGTATTTTCACACACTTTTTGTTTTGGGGAACTTCACAGACCACGCAAGTCTCACTACTGCGAACATCCTATATTTGTGTTCTTCTACTGATCTCAAGTGCAATGAAACCCCACATGTATACCAATTCCTGTAATCCAACCCTTAATTCCACCCATAATTCAACCTCTAACCTACCTCTGAGGGATTCCCTCTGCTGATGTCTGTACTGACATCAACAGAGGCATTTTCTATCTCACACAGTACAGAGGGCTCTGTGAGAACTGTGTGATTGCAGCGTGAGAGCGAATTCTCCAGCACACAGAGATCGGTGATGGTCAGCTGGCAAAGCCCAACAATTGTACGTAATTGGCGTACAACTTCAATTACATATCAAGGTATCAAATTAACCAGACCTAGCAATCTTTTAATGCAAATGTGCCTTAAGGTGTTGAAACATACTTGGGGTTTCTTAGTACAAGCAGGGATTTAACCCCTGCTGGTACCTGCACTGCATGACTGTCTATGGTGCCAATGGATGTTAAAGCCCTGCACTGCATGATGGCATAGATCGTCATGTGATCCTTAAGTGGTTAACATATAAAATGCAAATATGTTATAGACATAGCCATTTAATTTAGAAGATGAGTCGGTTTTATTTCCTCCACCAGTCCATGTCAAGCTGCTGCCATTGTTCCATACAGTATGCCAGAAATGGCTGTGAAGATTACAACTTTGCATAGTGAGGAGATATGTGTTACAACACATCAAAATTGAAATCAAAAAGTGCTTATTATGTTACGTAGCATATGTTTTTTGTTTCCACTCTGAATGTATATGCTGAATATATATCATATTTAACTTCTCAAACTTTCTGAGGGAGATTTACAGGGTTATTCACTAAAGTCTGAGTGGCCTTGTTCTGAAAAGGACAAAACCATCTGGCTCACACTATTTAACAGTGTCCTGATGTGCAAAACATTACCAAGTGTCCCCCTTTTTTTGTCCCCAAATGGATAAAGTGACATCCTGAAAGTAACAGAGGGTTCCATCAACAGTATGAACTACTACAAGTGGAAAAAACTAAACACGATTGTTTAGTAATGCATATACAATGACTGTTATTGTATTTTGTGTATTAAAATAGATTTTCCAACATCCATTAACTAAAATGTAGGCAAGATGGTATTTGTCTAAGAAAATGTATACCGTACTTTTTTCATTTTGATAAATGTCCTGAAGAGCTTTGCATTATTTTTTAACGGTTTTAAATCAGAGCATCTTTAAAGTCTCCTTTTAACATAAAATCCTATCTGCTACAAAAAAATCATAAGATTTCAAGGGCTTGTGTATCGTATTTGTGAGTTGTTGTTTTTTCTTCACATTCAATCTAACAAATTATTTGAAAAAATATTTTTTTGTTATACTAAATGATTTTCAACATTGCAATAACTTCTCCTTTTTCCTTTCCACAGGTGATCACTGTTGGCGTTGTCCTGTCTCAGTCACTCTCTATGGTTATCCTTTATAGACTTTTCTTGTCACATAGTCTGTATTGGGAGGTATCCTCTCTTTCATCTGTGACTCTTCCCCTAACTGTGGCATCAGGGCACAGAAGTCGCTATTACTCTTGATACCATGAGCAGGGATGTCTTAACAGTCATGGAATTGCACTGCAGATAGACAAAGACCACTAATGTGCTCCTCAGCGCTTGAGACATTTGTGCTTTTTCAAATGTCAGAGGAAATATCTGGTGTTAGGATAGCAACGTGGTGCTGAAAAGCATTCTGTTTGAAGAAATTTAAGCCGGGATTGTGCTCTCCCAAAATAAGCCAAGTACACTTATTCTCAATTGAAAAAAATATCATTGGGTGTTTGTGAAAGCATGTAGCATAAAGGCTAAATTTTTCCTTGTAACCACCAAATTAATTTTCATGTCACATCTACACAGGGAGCAGTTAAACAAAAATAGTTCAAGAGAACAGACCTACATTTCAAAATCCAATTACATTTCATAGTTCTGGACCAGGTAACATTTTTGGGCCTTGAGTATGAACTGTGTTACCAAACCAATTAAATTAAATGTCATTGTATGCATTGAGATATATATGTGAGTATGAGTGTATGTATTTTATTCTGTTATTGATTTTGTTTTTCTAGTTTTAAAGTAAAAAGTGAGGAGTTTTTGTACAAGTCTAAACATTTTATCTAAGCCATATGCATTAATATAAAACTACATGATCGAGATTTAAGGTTTATGGTACAGCAATAAAGGTTGTACAGAAAGGTATTTGATGAAATATGTTTTTCTGCTACATGACTTGTGTCCAATTTATTTCATATTTTTTACCCTCTTTGAGGAGTGTAACCCCTTTGTTTTGTGGGGTGTGTGTGTATTTATATTTGTTAACACTGTTCAGACACAATATTAAAACCACTGACAGAGGAAGGGAATAAAATGTATTATATTGTTACAATGGCACTTGCCAAAGGGTGGGACATATTAGGCAGCAAGTGAACAGTCAATTCCTGTATTTCATGTGTTGGGACCAGGTAAAATGGGCAAGCAACAAGATCTGAGTGACTTTGATATGGGTGAACTGGCATCAAGGCTCATTGATGCACATGGGAAGTGAATTCTAGCCCATCTGTTCCAGTCATTTGTAACTTAAGTAGCTGAAAAACTTAAGACTGGTCACAATACAAAGGTGTCAAAACACACACGCAGTGCATCACAGTTTTTTGCGTTTGAGACTGTGTAGCCGCAGACCGGTGAGAGTTGCCATGATGACCCCTGTCCACCGCTAAAAGTGCATTCAATGGGGACATGAATGTCAGAACTGGACCATGGAGCAAAGGAAGAATGCTCTAATGAATATTGTTTTCCTCTAGGTGGATGGCTGGGTGCGTGTGTGTTGTTTACCTTAGAAAGAGATGACAGCGTGATGCACCATGTTAAGAAGGCAGGCCTGCAGAGGCAGTGTTATGCTCTAGGCTGCTAGGACCCTGGGTCCTGGCATTCATGTGGATGCACCTTTGACACATACCATCTCCCTAGAGATTTTTGCAGACCACATACCCCACTTCATAACAATGGTGTTCCTTGATGGCAGTGTATTTTTTTCAGCAGGGTAATGCACGCTGCCACTTTGTAAAAAAATTTCAGGAATGGTTTGAGAAACATGACAAAGAGTTCAAGATGTTTCCTTGGCCTCCAAATTCCCCAGATCTCAATCCACTTGAGCATCTGCAAGATGTGTTGTAACAAGAAATCGAATCCATGGAGGCCTCACCTTGCAATTTGTCTTGGTGCTAGATACCACAGGACACGTTAAGAGGTCTTGTGGAGTCCATCATGCATCAGAGCTGTTTTGGAAGCACGAGGGGGACCTACACAATAATAGGGAGGTGATTTTAATTATGTGGTTGATCACTGTGTGTGTATTTATTTGTGTGTGTGTGTGTGTCTATAGATAAATATATATTAGATCCATAATAGAATGCTTGCTCACCGGTCTTTTAAAATGTAGATTCTTTATTTGGTAAAGTTTAAAAAACGACCAACATTTCAGTCCCCGCTCTGGACTTTCCTCAGGGTCAATAACAGGACAACAAAACATGTATGCATACAAAAACAATATATAGCTACAGGTATAATTAGAATAACTCACCCAGGTGTAGTGCACCCTCCTCCACTGCTGCCGAGTGAACTTCCGGGTGTTCGCGCACGCATCTGCTTACGTGCTCCGCCCCCTGTCGTGCACGTGATATGTGCTGATGTGACCGGCATCAGAGTCCGGTTGCCAGGTTACCAACAACAATCCCTCTCCGTGTTAGTGAAGGGACCGCATAAGATATACTGAAATCTTCAATGGACCTTATGCAATATGATAGAGTGTATAAAAAGAGCATGTGTAAATAGGGAAATATAAAGAAGTCTGGCCAATTGCAAAATAGACGGTCTGAGTGACCAGATTTTAGAGTGCAATAATGTTGAATACGTGCAAATAGAGGTAGTGACCCTTATTGATATGAGAGGGTATTAAAATACCTCAGTTAGGATAATGCAATATAAAGTGCTACAGTGGAATAAAGTGCTACAGTGCAAAATATAAAGTGCAGTGCCTTAGTGCAAAATCATCAATGTCACAAAAAATCATACGGGATCATCCACATATATACAAAAAAAATCAAACATAAACATAAAAACATGTTCTCTATTGTACATATAATTCTTACATAGAAAATCTATATCTATTTCCCTAGGGGATATTCCCATGTCATACTATAAAAACAGTAGTAACAAGCTGGCTATACAAAAGAATGATAAGTGAGGGTCTCATTAAACCCTCTAGGAGTCACCGTGTTTAACTGATGTATCCAGAATACCTCCTTCTGGAGCAACATTTTACCCCTATTACCACCCCTCCTAGAGGGGGAATGTGGTCTATACCCACAAATTTAAGGGATGCTAGCGGGTGTTCTTTCTCCAAAAAATGCTTGGCCACTGGCTTGTCTGATTGCCCGTCTCTATACGCCAATCTAATGTTAGCGTGTGGCCCCTAATCCGCTCGCATAGGGGTGTCTCTGTTTTCCCCACGTAATATAGGCCACAGGGGCACATTAATTTGTAAACTACAAAGGGATTTCTACAAGCAATTGTGTGTCTTATCTCATATGTTTTGTTAGTATGTTGGTGATTGAACTTTCCAGATGGAATCATATGGCCACAAGTCACACAGCCTAGACATCGTATACACCCTTGTGCGTTGCTCTTTATATTTTGCACTGTATCACTTTATTCCACTGTAGCACTTTATATTGCATTATCCTAACTGAGGTATTTTAATACCCTCTCATATCAATAAGGTTCACTACCTCTATTTGAACGTATTCAACATTATTGCACTTTAAAATCTGGTCACTCAGACCGTCTATTTTGCAATTGGCCAGACTTCTTTATATTTCCCTATTTACACATGGTCTTTTTATATACTCTATCATATGCATTATATTGCATAAGGTCCATTGAAGATTTCCGTATACTAGTGGATTCATTGAGGATTCATTGGGTATCCCTTCACTTCCTCACTTTCCACTATCTTATGCGGTCCCTTCACTGACACGGAGGGGGATTGTTGTTGGTTTCCTGGCAACCGGACTCTGACGCCGGTCACAATGTCAGCACGTATCACGTGCATGACGGGGGCGGAGCACGTAAGCAGATGCGCACAAGCACGGACACCCGGTGAGCAGCCATTCTATATTGGATTTGTGTTTTTGGAGCTCAGGCTTATGCACCCGGCAGTGAAGGAGTTAAAGCGTGAGTGCAGGGGATTTTTCCTTTTATATATATATATATATATATATATATATATATATATATACATATATATACAGTGTAGATTGGATTAGCCATATTAGTCTAGTAGACAAGATACCAAAATACCAAAGTATTGCAGTATGCAATTATACATTTTTCAAGGAAATTGAAAAAAGGTGTCATGATTACCTATAGGCGATCTCACCTGCAGTCACTTCCGGGATTTTACTGATTTGGCCCCGCCCATACGTCTGACGTCACACGCTCCCATGTTAAAAGGAAGCCGCAGGCACTCCGAAATTGCTCAGTCAACTTGTTTCTAAGTGCCGTCTCAGCTCCCTGTGTTTTCAAGCTGTTTACCGAACCTCTGAACTTCCAAATCAACCTTGCTGAACTCCATACTCCCTGAACACTGAAAGGACTCACACTATTCACCAACCTCCTCCAACAAGCTAAATTATTTTGTTATACAAGGAATTGCTACTTTGTTCAATTCATTCAGTTTAATCTTTCCAAGGGGTGATCTCAGCCAATTCTTAAGTTAGATTACTGTGCTTCCATTTATACCTGTATTCAAATTGCATCCTAAATATGTTCATGTTGGCTTTTATTCAATTCTCCATGCCAGAGGAACACCCCCTGGACCTGATGGGGCACAGGAACACAAAGGACATAAACCAATAAGAACAAACATACAGTCTGTGACACGCCCCAGTACAACACACAATCCCTCCGCTCTGCTTGGGAGATAATTGAGAAAAGTCCTGTAAGTAACTCAATTATCTCCAGGCAGAAAAAACACATTTTCACACAGTTCAGAAAGTACCCCAAAACATAACATATCCCCAATAATGTCTCATCCCAGATAGCCCTGATCTGGATGAACAACATATCCAAAAATTACACAGATCAGAGCAGGGTTTCAAAAGTTTCATGGAATTCTCTTTTTGACTGGCCGCAAGCATGGTTTCATGCCCAAAACAGTTCCAGAGAATCAGGGCTTACGCCGGTCTAATTTGGTAGTTTGCAAACTAGTCTTACCCTGGAGCTTGTTCCCTTCATCCAGACGCATGATCTCACAAAACAGTGCCCTTCTAAGCTGAATAGAAACAAACGCAGGCGATGATGGAAGTTCAACAGTGTTCGAGAGTTTCTGTATCCGATTTCACTTCCATGAGATTCATGCCCATTCACCACTGTCTGCATTATTGCGAACAAGATGGCCGCCACCTCGTGGTTGTTCATAGGAATCACGGCCACCCAGATGAACAATTAGAACACTGCGGTGAGAAACGTTCCAAGCTGTTAATAGGTGTTAACAAGCTCCAGGGTGCCAACTCTGTTCGTGCGGTTGTTCGGTAAACAAACCATATAGTCCCAATTGCACAAACAGAGCCTGGTTGGAGTATATTAGCCAGTTCTATTGCAGGGGCCATAGTCACAGGGTAGGAGGCTGGCAAACAGGCCCTTCCAAAATCTCGTGGCAAACTCACAGAAAAAGGGGAGTTTGTCACACAATCTCAGACTATTCTTTTCCTGGGTCTTCAGATCTACTGCATCCTTTCGTTTCTTCAACTCCCGTTTTCAAAGATAAAATCCATCAAAAAGGTTTTTCGGAAGCTGCTGTCCCCTCAACAAGTTTATCTTTGTGATTTAGCGCTAATCATAGGACTACTTTCAGTCTCCACTCAGTTAATTTAACCAGGCACTCTACACTACAGGACAACACAACCTCTCAAGACATATTATCTTTACAGATCCAGGTCGTTCAACCAACGAATTTTCTTACTGACGAGGTCTGCCTAGAGCCAGATTGGTGGCTCCACAACACGGAAGCTTGGAACGGGAAAGCTATATTCGAGTAGCACCCCAATTTTATCCTGGAGTCAGACGCCAGCCTCCTGGATTGGGAGTCGGAACACACTTTGCATATCAATTGCCAACTGATGGCAGCTTCCTTTATGATTCGCAGCTTCGCCAAGGACGCCTACAAATGTCCTTTGGTTCTCAGAATGGACAACGTTTCCACTGTCCGTAAAGTCAATTGTCTAGGGGGTTCTCGATCAAAGCTCCTGTCAGACCTTACGAGAGAACTTTATCAGTTCTGTCTGGACAGGAACCTCTCTTTTCGAGCAAAATACCTTCCAGGACTGGACAATCTCCTGGCAGACTGGTTCTCCCGTCACTGGCCACATGCCAGCAATTTGCACCTGGATCAGGGCATTTTCCATCATCTACATCTACTTCACATGCCTCTCACCATGGACCTGTTTGCTTCCCGACTGAATCATCAGGCCGACGCAGTTTTTCAGTTGGCTACCAGATCCGATGTCTCAAGCCGTCAACGCATTTTTACAGTGACAGTGGCAAACATTGACCGTGGTGTATGCCTTTCCACCCTTTTCGATTATATCTTGAACTCTTTATCATCTCAGGGTTCTTGGAGTCAAGATCCTCTTAAAGGACCACTATAGACACCCATACCACTTCAGATTAATGAAGTGACCTTGGTGCCAGGTCCAGCTAGGTTTAACCCTTTTTGCAGTAAACATAGCAGTTTCAGAGAAACTGCTATGTTTACCTATGGGTTAATCCAGCCTCTAGTGACTGTCTCATTGATTGATTTTCACTGTGAGAAGACACCAGCGTCCAAAGGAAAGAATTGATAATGCTTTCCTATGAGACTGGCTGAATGCGCACGCGGCTCTAGCCGCCCATGCGCATTCAGCTGATGACTGAAGAAGAGGGAGGAGAGTCCCAGCGCTGAGGGATCCCGGCACTGGAAAAAAGTAAGGGATTAACCCCTTCCTCCCCCTTCAGTGACCACCTTAAGGCCGCCCAGATGCAGGAAGCCATGCATATTGTAGGTGGGCGGGAAGGGATCGCTGATCTCTGTGTTATTCTTGTTTGCTCCTCGTGCGCCCTGCTGTGATGCCAGTAGTCAGAATATGACAGCACGCCGACCCTGGCTTCACTAAAAGGCACATGAGGCCGGCCAGCAGTTACAGCAGTTACACTGGACCCCAGAAAAATAATTTTTCTTCAGCTCATCCAAAGTTTAGTAAGTTGGATGGACTTAAATTAAAAATAAAAATTATTTGTGAGTGTATGAGAAAATGTGTGTGAATGGGTCAGTATCTGTGTGTTTGTCTGTCTGTTACATAGTTACATAATTACATAGGCTGAAAAGAGACATGTGTCCATCAAGTTCAGCCTTTTATTTGCCAAAAGCACTTACAATTGTGCAACAAACTAGGAAATAATTATCTCTCTTGACCGCAGAATGGCAGTCACATTTACCCTTGGATCAAGAAGCTGTTACCCTATGTAATGAACCCTGAAGTGGTAGCTATGGGTTCGTATGATTTGAGCCGAACGGTACTTCTGGTCGGTAGTTTAATTCCAAAGAAAATAAATCCTCTAGTACAGCTTTTCCCAAGTAGCAATCAGGTACCCAAACACCAGCCGAAACATGATGAAGGGTGTAACAAGACTCATGTTTATTGAGACCACACAGGCTTTTATGGAGGTCCCTGTGAGGAAGTGCCCTTCGCCACTTGTGCCTGGAGGGGACTACTGGCTATCCTCCTGCCTTCCGACTATGGCCCCTGTGCTGATAGCTGTATTTTCCCCTGCAGAAAGGTTTATTTGTGTATTTCTGCATATTTTTGACTTTCAGTATGTGAGTAGTGCTACCCCAGATAGCTATGCCATGGAGCCTATTCGTGTAACGAAAGACTATGGCAAAGACTTTGGCTCCATGGCGATTGAATTGTATGTATGTGATCTGAGCGCCATTCAATAATAATGTGCACTCAGATCTAAGCTATCTGTGGATATGTTGCATGTATATGTTTTATGTAGTAATTGTAACATTGTGTAATTTTATGTCTTTTTGTAACCATGTGGTTAATGGAGTCTTGCCTCTGTCCTGTGAGATAATTTGATTGCTTCCCATTTATCTCCAGGATAGAGAGGAGGGATTGTGATGTTACTGTGGGAGTGTTTTGTTTGTATTGTCTGTGATTGGTTGTACTGTGTCCCACCCTGTGGGATGTCCCCTTGCATGGGGACTTGCATAAAAGCCAGTGTGTGGTCATTAAAATCAGATCATCTTGTACCTTTCTTGAAGCCTTGGCTCATGTTTGGGGGAAAGGATACCTACACTCTGGGGATTGCTATAATCACTTACTCCCCAGAGTAAGCTCTTGCAATAGCTTGATTTGTTCCTGCTACGCTCTCTGGATTTAGGAGAGGTTCACCCACTGGGAGCTGGATCCTGGTCGTGGATCCAGGGTGGGTGGAGATGGTGAGACCCCGGTGCAGCTGCATGCTGGAAGTGGGGTCTGCAGTGCTGATGGTGTCGGTTGGAGTGCTTGGAGTCCTCAGCGAGCACTAGGTGCATCGATTGGCGGAGGTACTCAGTCGGAGTGCCAGCGTTTCGTCACAGTCCCCCTGCAGGTGGACCTCCCACAGTACACAAACCAAATAGCCAATCATAAGGTATAGTTACACTTAAACACTCCCTGTCTCCGCCTGTGAGATAATGAGATACGTTAAGGAATCACCCAATTATCTCCAGGCGAAGTGCACACATTTTCCCCAAAACTCAGAACACTGCTTTATGCTTAAGGTATCCCCACAAATGTCACATCCCCTGATAGCCCCGATCTGGGGGAGCAACATTTTCAAATTTCACCCAGATCGGTTCTGGGTTTTTTAAAAAGTGTGGAAGTCTTAAGTTACCGACCGCACACGAAGTCCTTGCCCAAAATAGTTCCACGAATTCAGCGTGTGCGGTCGGTCAATTCTGAAAATGTTAAATAACTCTAAAATCCACAAATGGAGCCTCCTGGCTCATAGGAGCGATTGTTCCCCGCCTGCGAATACATCAAAGTACCGAAAAGCGCTCTCCTAGCTGTTCGGGTAATACAGTTCCATCGTTCGTATGTTTGAGACCGGTGTTCAGGAAGTCGATGGTCCGATTTTAGTTCCAGACACTCGACGACCAAGTCCCGCTGCCTTTGTCCCGAACAAAGAAGATGGCCGCCGTTTTCTCCGCCATGTGGAATTCGTATATACGAATTGCGGCCACCCTGAGAGAGCGCTTAATTGACGGGCTCCTTTGAAGTCAATGAGCCAGGAGGGTGGTCGGTGTTCGGTAGTTTCAATCTACCGAACTAATGTGGCATAAACTAACCGAATGCTAAACAGATGAATGTTCAGAGAAAACCCCAAACTCCCGGTGGGTTTTCTCACACCCTACATTAAAAAATAATATCCTTGAATATTCTGTTTTTGCAAGTATGCATCTAGTTGCTGTTTAAACATCTCTACAGACTCTGATAAAACCACTTCTTCAGGCAGAGAATTCCATATCCGTATAGTTCTTACGGTAAAAAACCCTTCCCTTTGCCTCAGACTAAATCTTCTTTCTTCCAGTCTAAATGCATGACCTCATATCCTATGTAAAGTCCTGTTTGTGAATAGATTTCCACACAATGGGTTTGTATTGGGCCCGGTTATATTTTTATAATGTTATCATATACCCTCTGAGGTGACATTTTTTTAAAGACGTTTAAATTTGTTCCATTCCTTTTATTAATTTTGTAGCCCGCTTCTGCACTCTTTCTAGTGCTATAATATCCTTCTTTAGAACAGGTGTCCGAAATTGCACAGCATATTCAAGATGTGGTCTTACGAGAAATATGAGAAAGTTACCATGGGTTGAATGAGCATAATCAAATATTTTGGATTTTGGTTATAATCCCTTGACATAGTGGATTAAATTGAGTTAATGGAATGCATTTCATTGGCTCTTAGAAGTAGATGTGTGAGCAGATTTTAAATTAATAATCTAATGATTTGACCAAATAATTTCAATGTAAATATATATACCCATAATATTTGACAAAATCAACATACTCACCGTTCTGGGGTTAATAGAAGTATCTTGTATCTTTGGAATACCATGGTATGGTGCATGATGAACAACACATTCTTCCACCACTAGAGGGAGATACAGGGCCACAAATCTCCATTAACTTTTCTCTATGCGACCAGGAGATCAATACCTCAGCAAGTTGTTCCATAATTTTTCTCACCTTACACTTATCTTGAAATTATCACAAACAGCACGAAGTCCTTAAAATGGACATATTTTGGATCAATGATTCTGCATGTTACAGCAAACGGTAAGATCGCGTAACACTAAATTACCTTAAATTAATCATTACTTGGTAATAATAGACTTGGTAATTAATAGTTTACTTATCTAATAATATAGTTATAGCTGAACAAAAATGTGTGCATAATATGCGAGCAGGCCAACTTACAAATAAAAACATCATCAAATCAATGTTCTCATTACTGAACTTGTAAGTAAAAAAAAAAAGTATCATTTTATTTGATCTATCTTTAATTTTATATGTAAAAATATTTTAAATGCAGTTTTGACAGGTTTAATTGGTACACACTTTCCTACGCCACACAGGTAAAAAGTCATTAATGTCTCGTTTCGATTATACATCTATAAGAGCAAATAATAATAATAATAAAATAATACATTAAAACTTTAACGCAATCACAAATTGAAAAAAATAAACACAGAAAATTAGAAAATAACTAAAACGCATGCAAATTCTGAAGTAGATATATAAGATCGCCATTTATGTATGCAGAATTTTCAATAATATATCATTTTTTTAGTTCAATCTGGGGTTTAATTATTCAGTGGATACATTTAATTATCAGTACAAACGATTATATTAATAACATATTTACAGACATTGAACAAAGTTTCATTTCTCAAGACTAGAAAGTTTACATACACAATCATATTTACTATAAATATATATAAAGTATATTTTATACATCTATAATTAAAATATATGAAATTTGCACTACATCATTATATGATGTATATAGTAAATAGTATATATCGATCTAACCAGGGGGGCTTTGCAAACAGTAAAATAGAATATATATATATATATATATATATATATATATATATATATATATATATATATATATTAGTGCATATTGTACTATATATAAAAAGGTAATACGTACCTATACATACTTATCAGAATGTAACATTGTATATTGTTCTACAATATTTGTGTTCTTTGATCTGTGGAATTCCCATAGATATATTCCCCCCCCCCCCCCCCCTCCCCTCCTAAGCTAAATGTCTGCCTGTCAGTGATGTGGTTTTAAGTAGCCCTCCAATAAAATGGATTTATTTATTGAAGCCTATAAAAGTTTCTGACATAACTCCAAAAAAAAATCTCTTTTCCAAACAAAGCTTTATACATATTAATATGAGCTATAATCAGGAATATGTATTTATTTATTTATTTGAAAAAAAAAAAAAGGGGGGGCAAAGCAAGATGGAAAAAAAAAAAAACCTTTTGCAGAACTGCAGAGTTAAACTATATGTAAATACTTCAAGTAATAGGCTTGTTGTGCAAATCACATCATTTTATCTTCAATTTTGCATTCGTTTTTCAGGCTTAAAGGTGCATCAGAGATATGCATTTTTAGCATATTCAGAACATGGGGCCGTGAAATTAAATGTTTGATGGAGTGAAAAAAATATACAGACTTTTGGAGATGCCTTAAAAAAATAGTAATTTATGCAGATCTAAAGCAGTGAAATCATTTGCAATGAAGTGACCCTCTCTCTAGGAATTTGGTGCATAGTGTTCTTTTTGTAATCTATAGCTGTATCTCCCTTTCCCATTCAGCCAGCCAGTCTCTGCCAAGCAGCCTTCCTGATAAGGGAAGTGCTAGAAGAAGAAAGAAGCTGCTTCATATGGGCAGATTTCATTGCACTTTTACCCAAGGCAATGGGCAGAATTTAACGGATTCCTTCCAACATATGTTTTTGCCAGATAAGTAAACAGTGTGTGTCGAAAATGAAAAAGCATTTGCAATTTAATGACATTACAGCTCCCAGCTTAGGCAGGCCCTGCTGCTAGGCGAGAGGCAGAAAAGCAAGAAAAAAAATGAAGAAAAAAATGAAAAAAAAAAAAGAACAAAGTTCATCTTCTCTTTTGTGCATTTTTTTTATCAAGAAAATATTACTTCTTCCCCCCCTCTTGTTCCCTTTTCTTGTTTCTTTTTTGTCTCATCAATTTGCATTTTTTTTCTTTTCTCCCATTCTGTCTTTTGTTCCCATTCTCCTTTTTTATAAAGCCTTTGATTCGTTCCTTTTCATGCATTATGTGCACTTTCCCAGTTTTCTGTTTTTTTTTCTTTTTTCCCCCTGTTCCTCTTTAAACTCAGTGAAAGTGTTTATGCAGCATTGTTACATTGCTGTATTGTGACTTGTGTGCTGTAGTTCAGCCTTACAAGAGGGATTGTTGCATTAAATGGAGGATTTGAAAAGCTCTTTAAATCATGTGCCCATCACTTGTGTGCCTGGAGTTTGTCTTCAAGGACACAACCACCCTTAGGTGTAATCCTTGCAAATAAAAATAAAATAAAATAAAAGTCTTCCACTAAGATGCTCAAATATTATCTCGCCATTAATAATCTGCTTTTAAATGCATTTTGCCTAGAACAGGAGATTTCTATAGAGAAAGGTCCAAGTCTCATGAGAGAACTCATGATCCAGTGAAAGAAGATAGTAGTTATCCCTTTGAAACATCATTCTTCTATAAAATGGCTACACTGACCTGTAGATCTACACTATGACTGCAATGACCAGGATCACAGGCTTAACAGTATGTTTCTCCTGATAACCAGCTCACATGGTGCATCAGTTACATATAACCTCCTTTTCATATCAGCTGATGTTTGCTCTTTCAGGGGACCTTGTGTGACCTTAAAATGTCTGTGTAATCACAATTACAGTAAATCTTGTTCTTTACTTGAATTACTAAGGTTCAATACATCCACATAACTATATAGCTGCTTCAGTGTTTGTAATATGGTAGCAGATCATGATAGGATTTCTCAATACTTGAAGTGCCAGAATCTACCTAACCTAATTAATGAAATTAATGATTTGAGGTTCCTTTTTTATTTTTTATTTTATTTTTGTATCCTGATCCTGTAGCCCTTTAGCACATTGTTAAATTAATGGCCTTGCTTCATTTGAGCCAAGTAACATAATTTGTGTCTGATGCTATTTGTGTCTGTTCTTTCTTGGATTCTATTGAGGAGGTCTATTAACCATTTGTTTTAGAACCTTTAAAGCAGACAGTTATTGATATTGTACTATTTTATAGAAAGCTCTCATAGAATCTTAATTTCTGCAACATTTAGAATAATTTGTGGTGTGCTTCACCTACGCAAAATAGAATTGTAATGTACTATACATATTGTTAATTATTATTATTATTATGAGAATTATGTGTATACTTTCCCTTAATTAGCTCTTTGTCGAACACAGGGATAAAAAAAATATTCGGTTAGAAGTAAAAAAAAAAAATTGTTTTAAATGCAGTGATAACTATTTATTAAATAAATGAACATTGTGGGATGATTAAAATGTAAGTGTAACTGAAGGATGACTGTTCATATATATATATATATATATATATATATATATATATATATGAACAGTCATCCTTCAGTTACACTTACATTTTAATCATCCCACAATGTTCATGGCAGTAAAGACTAGTGCTTCACAAATAAGCAAATTATAATATAAATAGCATCAAGAATAAACACATATAAGACCTTTAACATATATTTCTCAATTGTTTAAGGTTAAAAGGACACTACACTGACCAAATAAAAAATAAATAAAAATGACTGTTTAATATATGTGCCCCAAATGAAATCTTGCATGCATTTAATTATGTATTTTTCCATTGGGGTTATATCTAAAAAGACGCTTGCAAAACTTGCTGTTCTCTTGTCTGAAGCCTTTACAAGCCCTCCCCTTCTAACCACGCCCAGACTTTCTGTGACTGTCCAATTCCAAATTTCCTAATGCAACTCAATTAGAAGTCTTTGCAAGGCAGGTGTTCTAGGCAATTGCTGTCTGCTTGAGTTTAGCTCCACTGAGGTAAACTACAAGGAAGTAACACAAGGATTGTTGTCTGCTGGAGAGCCAGGGGGTGTAACCAGGTTAATTTATAAAAGTTAAAATTTCTATTAAAATCTCCACTTTTTGCAAAATGAAAAAATAAGACACTCTTTTCATAGATAAAGCTTTTAAGCTAGCTAAAGTGCTTTAGGGGCATGGAGTGTCCATTTAATTTTGTCCTCTTATCATCACCCAAAATAAGAGGGTTAATAGGCATTTTATGAACTATTGGATTAATGTTAATTTCTTCTTGCAGGTTCGTCATGGATTTGTGAGTACTCAACATTTTTCGAAATTACTGAAAAATTAACTACTAATTAATTACTGCTCAAGAATAATGTTTCTCACATTGTGTCACCCAGAACTTTCAAGATGATCTTTGGGAGGATATGTAAGAGGTTATTAAAGGTTAAGTTAGTTTGCCAACAACATTCACAATATTAGGTGAAAAAGAAAATTTGCAAAAACATTTTTAAGAAAGTTTTCCCTAAAGATTTAGCATAAAGATACAAGAGGATCGAAAAGTACCCACGAAGTCCATGGTAGGTTACTCCACTTCACTTGTATTATAGGAATGGGGAGTATGGCAACACTTTATGGCCAAGTATATTCATGATGCCAGATCTCATATTTAATCCTTGGACCTTAGACAGGTTAGCTTGATTCATGGTTACTCTGGCTATGAAAGCAACAACTGGCTTGTAAGTAGAGGAAATCAAGCATCCATTGGTCAACAATTTTATTTGCTAAGCAGACCGTGATCTAAGGTCCCATGCTTGTGATATTCTGTCTTGGGAAACTGACTAGTTTAAGAGCACTGCCAGCATTTGTTTACTAATCAGCACTAACAATAATAAAAAAGGTTTCTTTCTTGTAGACTAGTTTTTTTCCTTTAATAACAGGAGTCACAAGGAACATGCCAAACTATAGGAAACAGCAATGCATGCTTCATCCCTTAACTACGGGAGACCTGATGAACTGCCTTTATATTTAAAACCACGCTAGCCTCTATATTTATCTTTCTTAGGGGCTTTGGGCACTCATTGGTCCATGTACATTGGGAGAGCAGTACACTCTATTTAGGGCCAGGAGATTCTGCACCACCTGATTGTTTAATATGGTAGCATATATTTTGGAAAACCTGGCATGTCATAATGAGTTACAATCCCACCCTTATGGGTGTGGGTGGAATGGGAAGGGTGCTTATGAGGTCATTTGCACGTCAGGTACATACTATTCCATTGTGATGTGAAATCCTAGAGAACCTACAATTTTAGAGATGTGGAATTAAGTCAGACTCTGCCTATTTACTATGTTTTTGTTTGAAGAACTTCTACTCATTTAGTTTTAAAGAAGGGATATAAAACAGACATTAAATTAAGTAAGGAGGAATTCATTCTTACTGGCCTAAAACATTCTATAGAAAATAAATATCCTTCTTTAAAAAGTTTAAAACATTACAAATTGCTGCTGTCTTTTCAACAACCACCTCTTTATTCTCTCCTATACATTTCCCTTGTTCCCTAATTCATATCTATAACAGTTCTGATTTTTTTTATCTTTATATCTCAAGCATTCTGTTATTTTTATGAGCCCAAAATGAGTTACAGAGTCTAACCCTGATCCTGAAGGAATTACTTTTAATTAATTAATTTAATTAATTAATTGTATCTATATGTTATCCAGTCATTGCTAATATGCATTGTAATTTTTTTATTCCTTTTACTAACTTTTAATAAAGGTAAATAGTTGACTTCTTTAAGATGTTTACAGTGAGAGAAAAAAGTATTTGATCCGCTGCTGATTTTGAACGTTTGTCCACTGACAAAGATATCATCAGTCTATTATTTTAATGGTAGGTGTATTTTAACAGTGAGAAACAGAATAACAAAACAAAAAAAAAATCCAGAAAGAACGCATGTCAAAAAAGTTATACATTGATTTATATGTCAATGAGTGAAATAAGTATTTGATCCCTTATCAATCAGCAGGATTTCTGGCTCACAGGTGTCTTTTATACAGGTAACGAGCTGAGATTAGGAGGGCTCTCTTAAAGGGAGAGCTCCTAATCTCAGCTTGTTACCTGTATAAAAGACACCTGTCCACAGAAGCAATCAATCAATCAGATTCCAAACTCTCCACCATGCGCAAGACCAAAGAGCTGCTCAAGGATGTCAGGGACAAGATTGTAGACCTACACAAGCCTGGAATGGGCTACAAGACCATTGCCAAGCAGCTTGGTGAGAAGGCGACAACAGTTGGTGCAATTATTTGCAAATGGAACAAACACAAAATAACTGTCAGTCTCCCTCTGTCTGGTGCTCCATGCAAGATCTCACCTGCTGGAGTTCCATTGATCATGAGAATGGTGAGGAAGGGTGAGGAACTACATGGGAGGATCTTGTTAATAATCTCAAGGCAGCTGGGACCATAGTCACCAAGAAAACAATTGGTAACACACTATGCCGTGAAGGACTGAAATCTTGCAGCGCCCTCTGCTCAAGAAAGCACATGTACAGGCCCATCTGAAGTTTGCCAATGAACATCTTAATGATTCAGATGAGAACTGAGTGAAAGTGTTTGTTTAGATGTGACCAAAATCGAGTTCGTTGGCATCAGCTCAACTCGCCGTGTTTGGAGGAGGAGGAATGCTGCCTATGACCCCAAGAACACCGTCCCCACGATCAAACATAGAGGTGGAAACATTATGCTTTGGGGGTGTTTTTCTGCTAAGGGGACAGGACAATGGCACTACATCAAAGGGACGATGGACGGGCCATGTTGTAATACTCTCGCGAGAAAATACTGTCACTTTAAGAAAATATATTTTATTGAAATTAAGAACTTGATCCTTGGCAGTCTTCTGCAGCAATAATGTTTTAAAATAATAATGCATGAAGAATGGGAATCTTGGTTAAGTATAAATTCACAAGAAAAATAGTAATTGGTTGCAAATGAAAATAAGGAATGCTTAATTAGCAACAAGCAGTAAAGTCCATTAAACTTTAATATGAAGTTGACAGAGCAGGTGATTCCTGTTGTACAAAGTAACAGTCTTTTAAATTGAAGAAATAAACTTGATAATGAAATATGTCCTGGTATGCAAAGTGGTTGTAGTCATTTGACTCAAATAATAATAATTAACATTTGAGTAATTTGGCAAGTGACATTCAAAAGTGATAGCAAGGAGAATCCCAGAAGGCAGACTTTAGCATTCCTTATCCTTCTCATATTACTTAAGGTAAGAACCAATTAAAGGGACACTCCAGGCACCCAGACCACTTCTGCCCATTGGAGTGGTCTGGGTGCCAACTCCCACTACTCCTAACCCTGCAAGTGTAATTATTGCAGTTTTCTATAAACTGCAATAATTACCTTGCAGGGTTAACTCCACCTCTAGTGGCTGTCTACTAGACAGCCACTAGAGGGAGCTTCCTGGATTATAGCACAGATTATCTATGCTAGAGCGTCGCTGGACGTCCTCACGCTGTGTGAGGACCTCCAGCGTCGCTCATTTCCCCATAGGAAAGCATTGAAAATCTTTTTCAATGCTTTCCTATGGGGAGCGCTAATGCGCATGTGTATGGGTGGGCAGTGTATGTGTGTGTGGGGCAATGTGTGTATGGGGTGGCAGTGTGTGAATGTGTATGGTGTGTGTGGGAGCAGTGTGTATGGGTGGGCAGCATATATATGTGTGTGGGGCCATGTATGTGTGTGGTGGGGCAGTGTGTGTATGGGGGCAGTGTATGTGTGTGTGTATGGGGGCAGTGTACATGTGTGTATAGGGGGGCAGTGTATGTGTGTGTATAGGGGGCAGTGTATGTGTGTGTTGGGGCGACAGTGTGTGTATGTGGGGGAATTGTTTATGGGGGCAGTGTATGTGTGTATGGGGGAAGTGTGTGTATGTGGGGGAAGTGTGTGTATGGGGGCAGTGTATGTGTGTGTGTGTGTGGGGGGCAGTGTATGTGTGTGGGGGGGCAGTATGTGTGTGTGGGGGGCAGTGTGTGTATGTGGGGGCAGTGTGTGTGTGGGGGGCAGTGTGTGTGTGGGGGGCAGTGTGTGTGTGGGTGGGCAGTGTATGTGTGTGTGGGGGCAGTGTGTGTATGTGGGGGCAGTGTATGTGCATGGGGTGCAGTGTGTGTGTGGGGGAAGTGTATGTGTGTGGGGGAAGTGTATGTGTGTGGGGGCAGTGTATGTGTGTGGGGGGCAGTGTGTGTGTATGGGGGCAATGTGTGTGTGGGGGGGCAGTGTATGGCAGTGTATGTGTGTGTGTGGGGGCAGTGTGTGTATGGGGCAATGTGTGTGTGTGTGGGGGGGGCAGTGTATGTGGGGGCAGTGTATGTATGTGTGGGGGCAGTGTATGTGTGTATGGGGGCAATGTGTGTGTGGGGGGGGCAGTGTATGGCAGTGTATGTGTGTGTGTGGGGGCAGTGTGTGTATGGGGCAATGTGTGTGTGTGGGGGGGGGCAGTGTATGTGGGGGCAGTGTATGTATGTGTGTGGGGCAGTGTCTGTATGGGGGGGCAATGTGCGTAGGGGCAGTGTGTGAATGTTGGGTGAGGAGGGTAGGGGGGATTTTTTATGGGGCTTCTTAACTTTACTGAGGGAGGAGGGGGGACATTTCTCGATCCCTGGTGATCGCAGTGGCTGCAGGACTAGAGTTCATGTGTATGTGGGGGAAGTGTGTGTATGGGGGGCAGTGTATGTGTGTGTGTGGGGCAGTGTATGTGTGTGTGGGGGGCAGTATGTGTGTGTGGGGGGGCAGTGTATGGCAGTGTATGTGTGTGTGTGTGGGGGGGTAGTGTATGTGGGGGCAGTGTATGTGTGTGTGTGGGGCGGTGTGCATATGGGTGGGCAATGACTGTAGGGGGGCAGTGTGTGAATGTTGGGTGAGGAGGGTTGGGGGGCTTTTTCATGGGGCTTTTTACCTTTACTGAGGGCGGAGAGGGGACATTTCTCGATCTCTGGTGGTCGCAGTGGCTCCAGGGCTAGAGTTCACTCTTGTGAGATCCGGAACGTTGCCGTGGTAAGGAGGTCCTCTCTCCCTCCCCTTCCGGCTCCCCTTCAGTCCATGAAAGCACATTGCAGGGATGGCCCTTGGACAATGCCAGCCCTGCATTAGCTGGCAGGGGAGAGCCTCGCGGGGGCAATTGCGCCGTTGCCCCCTTCCCCCCGGATCCACCTGTACATCAGACGCATGGGCATAGATTGATCGTCGAAACCCGGAAGTCATACGGGTAATGCCAATTGGGATTAATTCAATATGGAGGAGTTCCGAGACAATATGGCGGAATCCTGACACATGTACCGTCAAATTTTGAGAACCTCCTTCTCCTCCAGGTCATTGAAAATAGGTCGTGGACAGGTATTCCAGCATGACAATGACCCAAAACACACAGCCAAGGCAACAAAGGAGTGGCTGAAGGAGAAGCACATTAAGGTCCTTGAGTGGCCTTGCCAGTCCCCAGACCTTAATCCAGTGGTGTATCCTGGTTTTGTGCTGTCCTAGGCAGGACAAAACTCAGGCGCCCCTCTCCCCCCTTCCCCCCCCCGCGACACCCCCACCCAACCCTTCCCCCCCCCGTCCCGCCTTCTAAATACACACACACAAATTCACTGACAGATACGCATACACTAGCTAACAGACACACACACACAGTCAGACACACATACTCACTAGCAGACACACACACACTCACTAGCAGACACACACTCTCTGTCAGACACACACACTCTCTGATATATAATATATTATAATATAATATATAATATATTATAATATATAATATAATATAATAATATATAATATGATATAAAAATATATAATATAATATTATATAATATATAATATATATAATATTATATAATATAATATATATAATATTATATAATATATAATATAATAATATATATAATATAATAATATATAATTATATATATTATATTATATATATTATATATTATATATATTATATTATATATATTATATTATATTATATATATTATATATATTATATTATATATTTTTATTATTATATTATATTATTATATTATATATTATATATATTATATATTATTATATTATATATATTATATATATATAATATAATATATATAATATAATAATATTAATAATATATAATTAATTTAACCTACCGCCCAGCCTCCTTATCTTTGGGAATGCTGGGGGGGGGCTTTCTTTATCTCCCTGGGGTCTAGTGGGGCTGCCGGTCGGGCTGCTGGGCTGGTTGCTGGGCGGGCGGCTGGCGAGGGAGCTCTTCCTCTGAGCTCTCTGCTCAGCTCCCTCGCGCGCCGCAGAGTGAGGCTGGGAGCCGGAAGATGACGTCATATTCCGGCTCCCAGCCTCACTCTGCGGCGCGCGAGGGAGCTGAGCAGATCGCTCAGAGGAAGAGCTCCCTCGCTAGCCGCCCGCCCAGCCCATCAGCCCGACCGGCAGCCCAGTTAGCCGCAAGGCTAACAAGGCACTTGCCCTGGGCATTTGGGGGCGGCGTTTTTTGCCGCCCCCTGGAAAATGCCGCCCAAGGCAAATGCCTTGTTTGCCTTGCGGCTAAAACGCCCCTGCCTTAATCCCATAGAAAATCTGTGGAGGGAGCAGAAGGTTTGAGTTGCCAAATGTCAGCCTCGAAACCTTAATGAATTGGAAAGGATCTGCAAAGAGGAGTGGATCAAAATCCCTCCTGAGATGTGTGCAAAACTGGTGGCCAACTACAAGAAACGTCTGACCTCTGTGATTGCCAACAAGGGTTTTGCCACCAAGTAATAAGTTGAAGGGGTCAAATACTTATTTCACTCATTGACATGCAGATCAATTTATAACTTTTTTGACGTGTTTTTTTTTTTTTTTTTTTCTGTTATTCTACCTCTTACTGTTAAAATACACCTACCATTAAAATTATAAACTGACCATTTCTTTGTCAGTGGGCAAACTTTCAAAATCAGAAGGGGATCAAATACCTTTTTTCCCTCACTGTATATTTAAATTAATCCTTCATAGTAAAAAGTAGGTTCCTCATGCCTGTAAATTGTCACTCCAACCACCATGACCACTTCAGGGTGATAGAAATCTGTATTTGATGGAAATGCTGGAAATACAGAGGAACATACTCTTTTATGCAGGGACTTGTTACATGCTCAGCACACAGAACTCAGTACACACTCAGGCGAAAGATGTTATCAGCTTCTGGGAGCGTACCTGCAATGGAAAGTTTCAATGTTCCCAGCCTTCCTTATGTTAGCCCTCCCTGGTTTGAGAAGCATTTGGACCTCATGAGGGATTCAGTGACATCGGAAAATGTGGGTAAAAACCAGCCAGTGGAGCTTCACCTGGTGCTGGGTTTCAGGTAAGTTTATACTTATTTTTCAGGTTTATAAGGGGACTGGGCTTATTCTAATAAAAATCACTTGAAATTAATAAAATAAATCACTTTCTCTATTTTTTAATTGGGGGTATATCTAAAAACAGCTTGCAAAAGTAGCAATCTATTGTCTGTTGCCATTGCAAGCTCGCCGCTTCTAAGGCAGCTTTTGGTGACTGTCCAATCACAGACTTCCCAATGCAACTCAATGAAAAGCCCTTGCAAGGCAGGTGCTCTAAACAATTGCCTGCCTTTTGAGTTTATCTCCACTGAGATAACCAAACCCATATTTAGAAATACAAGAGCTTCAAACATTTCCTAAAATCAGGCATGAGCCTCATAATTCTATCAGTCAAAATACAAGTGTGAAAACATAAATGGGCAATTGGACCTTGCATTTTTCAAAACTCCAGTAAACATTTGGGGTATTGCTGTACTCAGGGAATATGTATGTATACAAATTGATGTTTAAAACTGGTGTTATTTTCTACAGTAGCACATATATGATTTGTGAAATGAACATACAAAATTCAAGGTGTAAATAAAGGGAACAAAATTACATTGCTATTGCATTTGGCAAAATAATGGCGGTAAACTGTCCACATGAAATGGCAACTAGCAGTATGCCTTAATAGTGCTGTTTGTAATTTGAGAGATGTTAAAAAAATACTCACTAATGATGAGATTTAGATCAATCAAAATTCCAGTATTGAAACTGAAATGATCATGTCCCTCATTAGACCATGTAAATAGGTTGCCTTCAATTGGTGTTCCCCATGGTTCCATGGGAACAAAAATAAGGTTCCGCCGTGATTTTGCCAACAAAAAGGCCGCCTCAATTTTATTGCTGAAAGTGTTGTGGCCCTTTAAGAGCATGACCGGGCCCCCGTAGTTGGCTGGCTGGGAGGAAGTGCTGCAGATCACTTCCTCCCAGTGCCTCTACATGGTAGGGAGGGAGAAAGTGGCTGAAAGGCTGGTAGGAGGTTGGATACAGCCACACAGACAGGCAGCAGCATGGATTTAAGAGGAGAGGCTGGAGTAGCTGCTGCATGCTCACTGCCATCAGACTCAGCCAACATCACGAGGACCCCAAGCACGTCATCATCCTGGACACACAGCCTAAGCTAACAGGATGGTGGCTCTGGTATTTGTTTATCTCTGTGTCTT
Organism: Pelobates fuscus; assembly: GCF_036172605.1. Classification (NCBI taxonomy): domain Eukaryota; kingdom Metazoa; phylum Chordata; class Amphibia; order Anura; family Pelobatidae; genus Pelobates; species Pelobates fuscus. The sequence continues at coordinate 341,290,189 of NC_086317.1, read as the reverse complement.
TGTGTATGTATGTGTCAGTGTGTGTATCTGAGTGAGTGTATGTGCAAGTGTGTGTGTACATCTGTGTGTCATGGTGTGTGTAGGTGTCACTGTATGCATCTGAGTGTGTGTGAATCTGTGTGTAAATGTGTGTCAATGTGTGTGTACGTGTCACTGTGTGTATCTGGCTGTGTGTATTTGCCAGTGTGTGTATCACTGTGTGTGTATAAGTCAGTATGTGTGTATCAGTGTGTTTGCATGTGCCAGTGTGTGTATTTGGCCAAGGTGTGCGTATGTGTCGCTGTGTGTATGTCACATCCTGTTCCTGGCTGTGGATCATTTCTGGTAATGGCTTCTGGTATCCAGTACTCTTTTTACAATTCTTGTTTAGATTTTCAGTTGGTTCCTGCAGGCAGTTGTTTCAAGTCCTCTGCCCTTTCTTGCAAGTGCTGTGTGTGTTTTATTATTGTTTTTTTAGTCATGCATATCTAGGTAGATAGTTACCCACCTAATTGGAGTACTTTGCCGCATTTGGTGGGCCGCACACATCTTGGTGTATGTATGTCTAAATCTCCAGTGTTTTACATGTATAGTACTTAGTTAAGTCTCCTCTTGTTTTACCTTGTGTCTCTTGTCTTGTTTTATTTTGTCTTGTATTCCCAGTTCATGTACAGTCCTGTCCTGTCCTGTTCTTGTTTTCCTAATTTCTTGTGTACATGTTCTGGGTTCTGCTTTCTGTCCTGCTCTGGTTCTGGGCTTTCTTAGTTTTGTCTTGTTTTCTTGTTTGGTGTCTATTCTACTCTTGCCTTGTTTCTGTACTGGATACATATCTGCTGCAGAGCCTCCCTATTCAGATCCTAGGAGGTCTGCATATTATCATCTGGCACCTGGGATCCGCAGTAGCTGCATCAGGGCCCTGGTAAGTGGCTGCACAAATAATGGTGCTCAACATCAGGGGGCGTGTGGTTACTCTGCACCAGGCCCTAATAATCCATTTCCACAAGATCAAGAATGTACATTTAAAAGCCAACACTACATCCAAATACACCACTGCATGGAAATGCAAACATTACATACAAACGCACTGTATTAAAACGCTAGAATTACATAAAACACCAATTCTACACACAAAAGTACACCTGTGCCTAAGTACTACAATGTGTTTACTATCTGCGCTATGGCAAATTTGGAAGTTCCATGGTGTTGGTTCACTGTGTCAAAATGTTCCACTGGACAAATTAATTGGGATCCCTGCCCTATTTTAGAAACATCTACTTTTCTGTTGTTGTTGTTGTTTTGGGTTCTGCAACCACTCTAAATATCACAGTTCCAGTTGACCAAACTGTTTAGACTTTGAAACAGTAGTGCAAACTTTGTTATATTTGACCTATAACTGTAAAATTTCTTAAAATATTTATATATTCCCAAATCATGACAGTTAAAGAAACGTTATATATATATATATATATATATATATATATATATATATATATATATAACGTTTCTTTAACTGTCATGATTTGGGAATATATAAATATTTTAAGAAATTTTACAGTGTGTGCGTGTGTGTGGGGGGGGCAGTGTATATATATATATAATTGTAGTGAAACTTTCAGTCACTTTTGGGAGAATATAATTGATATGATCTATGGAGAAGTATAGATCCTGATGAGGAAGATTTCACACATTTTTCTCAGGTATACTATTTTATTCATATTCCCGAATATACTTTTTTTTTTTTTTTTTTATGGAAAACCCCCTTATACAACAAATTAAAAAGATATCAATATATAAAAGAGCTAACATAGACAGATCATAATGGAGTGATAATTGAAACTAAAGATTAGCAACAAGCATTCACTAGACCAGACTGGAGAATGGACAAAAGTTTATTAACATCAGAAGAAAATATCTTGATCACAGCGAAAATTTCCTCAGCGAGAAAATGGAGAAACCAAGAAATACCCACATAGACTCATATTAAAAAACAAATAACATACCAATTGAAGAAGAATTCTAGTAGTAAGTCAACAAATGGATTTTAAAAATGTTTGACGTTTATTAATGAATAAGACCGGAACTTATAATTTAAGAGAATATGCTAAGCACCCCAAATAACACTCCCCAAACAAAATAGAGACATAACCATTTGGCTGTGCGAGGAAAAAACCTGTGTATGTATGTGGGTTAACATGTTTAGTTCTGCTCCATAAATGTATGATGAAAGTAGATCTAAGTATTGTGATATAAAGTAATTAATGTAATAAATCCAAAGTATGGTAGTGTAAGTAATGTATGTGTCGTGTCATCTTTTTTAAAATGCAAAAAAACTCAATAAAGAATATATATATATATAAAGATAAAGGTAGATAGCACTCCACGGACTCAATCTTCAAATAAAAAAATAACTTTTAATGCTCCAAGTTAAAAATCAACGTTTCAGTCTGAACAATCAGACTTTCATCAGGACAAAGGTCACGTCACTTGTCCTGATGAAAGTCTGATTGCTCAGACTGAAACGTTGATTTTTAACTTGGAGCATTAAAAGTAAATTTTTATTTGAAGATAGAGTCCGTGGAGTGCTATCTACCTTTATCTTTATTCCTTCGCCAGACAAGCACCCGGCATTGTCTACAGTGAGTGCAACACTACTTGTAATTTTCATATATATATATTAATTGTAGTGTTCCTATTATGTTTGGGTTACTGCACCCCCATTATGTCACTGCAAGGGTTAAAATTGCTATTCAACTCTTAAAATGTTTTATTCCAGCACACTGAGAGTCTTCTCGCTGCAACTTGATCATCTTTTGCTGAAGTTATCAATAGTGATAGTAAATAATAGTAGTAAATAGTGAAACGATTTAAACATTATTTTAAGTGTCTAATTTGTTTAGAATTTACTCGGTGTACATGTTGTGTTATATTTTTTTATATATATATATATGAAATTCATATATTAAAGTTTTCCAATCAAGTTTGTGGAGATTGTCACTATGGTATATGTGGTAATAGCAATTTGTAGACATTATGTAGGAGTAGGACTGCCCATAACTATTTTGAGTTTTGGGAGCTTCTGTCTATTTTCTATGATTGCCTTATTCAGAAGTGTTGTGGTTCAAAGTTTTATTACAATATGACTATATGTTATTTGAGTCTTAAAGGGAAACTATCACTTTGCAGAATTTTAATGTGATATCTACTTCTCTTCAACTTCAACAATATAACTCTGAAAAATAAAATGAAAGGAATAAATAAGCACTGCTGTATGTAACTCTATTTTGAAACTAAGTGCCTTCAACTTAGCTCCCAGTCAGTCATTGTGATCCAGCCAGTACAAAGACAGGATAATGTTTGCCCTAGCTATGCCTGAATTGAAACAGAAAAAGAGAGTAAGTGCTAAATAACAAATAGGCAGCAACCCTTTAAGGGAATCCCTCAAATACCCTTAAAGAATAAGGGATAAAAAAGAATAAAGAGAAAGGGCTGCGCCAAGGAGAATCAATGTAAAATGACAATATATAAATCACAATTAGTCCAAATAAAAAAGAGTCTTATCTAGGGATGCTTTTATGGAGGATGCGGAATCTGTAGATGCTTGGTCAGGAAAAAATATATCCTCGCTGTTATCCTTCTTGTAAATTCACTCGTATGCAAAAGATAAAACAAATAGAGAACAGGATAGGGCAATACGTCTAGTAGTAAAATAGATAAAATATTAAAAGCTGGTATAAAACTCACATTTATAAGAGCTATAACTCGCTCTAGTGTGGAAGGCGTACAGCGGTACAATCCCCGCTTATGGGATATAGGGAAAATTTCCTCCGTCAATGGTGTGTTCCACGCTCAAAGATAAAAGAGAGACAACCAATAGTGCTCACTGGATAAAATAATGAATATAAAATACTTATAAAATGGTACTCACAAGAGAGGAGCAGACCAACTGCTCCTTGGAGATAGCGCTGGTGGTATTATCCCCACCTCGGATTACTTGGAGTCCAGGGTAATAAAAATGCCAGGTAAAAAACAGTATACGGTGTATTAAAAGAAAAGATAAATGGCACTAATCTTAAAGTGACCAAATAATCTTTAATATGTTAACCCCTTAAGTCCGGAGGACGTAATATTACGTCCTGCAGGAACCGGCTCTAAACGCCGGCGGGCGTAATATTACGTCCTCGCCATAATGGCCGCCCACGTGGCCGGCGCTAATCGCCCGCTGCAGATCGCGGTCGGGGGGGATGCCTGGCCCCCCAGGCAACCCCCCCTGTGGCCGGTGACCGCGATCTGCAGTCTCTGATCGCAGTGACAGGCTGTCACTGCGACCAGTATTAAGCATGTGTCAGCCGATTTCAAATCGGCTGACACATGCGGCCGGCGGCGTTCCCCTTCTGCAGATCGCGGTCGGGGGACTTACCTGGCCCCCCAGGCAGTCCCCCTGGGGTCAGTGACCGCGATCTGCGAAGTCTGAGATCGCAGTGACAGGCTGTCACTGCGATCTCAGAGCTCTCTGATCGCAGTGACAGCCTGTCACTGCGATCAGTGTTACATGTGTCAGCCTATTGGCTGACACATGTAACTGGCACAGTGATCCCCCTGCAGATTGGAAGGGGGGAGTGCTTGTACCACCCAGGCACTCCCCCCTGTGGTCAATTACCCAATCTGCAGGAGGTGATCACAGTGACAGGCAGTCACTGTGATCACTGATCCTGTGTCAGCCAGTGATGTGAAATCACTGGCTGACACTGTCATTGCCCCCCTGTCCTAAAATAAAATAAAATAAAATATTAGTTAAAAAAATGACAGTTACAAATAAGATATACTTAGATCATATATATTATATATATATGATCTAAGTATATATATATATATATACACATACACACACACACACACATTTACACATACACGACGTGTATTTAAATATTAATATATATATAAATATATATATTAATATCAAATTACACGTAGACTGATACTGATCAAATATATAGATAATTATTGTTATATATATATTTATATATAATATAAAAAAAATATGTAAATACGTAAAAAAATAAAATTAAAAAAATATTTAAAAATAAATAATTAAAAAATATATAGATGTGTTATTTCGTTCTAACTGTATTGTGATATTAATATATATATTTATATCAAAATACACGTAGAACAAAATAATATATATATCATAATATATATATATCTATATACATAAATATATACGTATATATCACTATATATATACCTATATATAAATAAAAATATTAAAAAAAAATTATATATATATATATACGTATATATACACATATGTATATATATACATATATTAATTCTACACATATATTTATGTAATAATTTTACATAATTAGGTATCCTAATTAATTACAATAAGCGGGACCTGCCTGACAACCCATGCCGAAAGTATAGGGAATTTAATTTGCTAGCACTATATTTAACCCTATAACTTTCCAAGACACCATAAAATCTGTACATGGGGGGTACTGTTTTACTCAGGAGACTTTGCTGAACACAGATATTAGTGTTTCAAAACAGTAAAATGTATTACAACGATGATATCGCCAGTAAAAGTGACGTTTTCTGCATTTTTCACGCACAAACAGCACTTACACGGACGATATTATTGCTGCAATACTTTTTACTGTTTTGAAATACAAATATTTGTGTTGAGCGAAGTCTCCTGAGTACAACAGTACCCCACATGTACAGGTTTTATGGTGTTTTCAAAAGTTACAGCGTCAAATATAAGGCTTGTGTTTCATTTTTTTCACATTAAAATTCGCCAGGTTGCTTACGTTGCCTTTGTGACCCTATGGTAGCCCAAGAATGAAAATTACCCCTATGATGGCATACCATTTGCAATAGTAGACAACCCAAGGTATTGCAAATGGGGTTTGTCCAGACTTTTTTAGTAGCCACTTAGTCACAATCACTGGCCAAAATTGGCGTTTTTTGCATTTTTCACACACAAACAAATACTAACGCTAACTTTGGCCAGTGTTTGTGACCAAATGGCTACTAAAAAAGACTGGACATACCCCATTTGCAATACCTTGGGTTGTCTACTATTGCAAATGGTATGCCATTATGGGTGTAAATTTAATTCCTGGGCTACTATGCAGTCTCAAAGGCAACGTAACCAATCTGGCGAATTTCAATTTCAAATGTAACGTGCTATATTTGACCCTGTAACTTCCCAAAACACCATAAAACCTGTACATAGGGGGTACTGTTTTACACGTGAGACATCGCTGAATACAAATATGTGTATTGTATTGCAGTAAAAGCAAACAGTATTTTGACATCCACAGTTAAAATGTCACATAGAACAAAAAAAAATTAAAAAATTCTTTTTTTCTCCCATTTTTTTTATAAATTTTTTATATTAAATTATGTTCAATACCTAAATATTTGATGTTAAATGAAAGCCCTGTTTCCCCTGAATAAAATGATATATAATAAGGGGGGGTGCATTTAATATGAAAGAGGTGAATTACGGTTGGACAGACATATAGCGTAAATGCCAGGTTTTGTTTACGTTTTGTTCTGTTCACAACTTGTACATTTGGCTGCGGTGTTAAGGGGTTAAAATAATAATAACCGCATGGGGTGCTGGGATATGTAGTAAACAGACATCGGCGCGCACTGCGCAGCCGCCGACGTCTGAGGGGACAGGGCAAAGAAAACGTCGGCTCGCATATGATTGCGGCCGACGTTAAGCAAGGGGGGCTTGGTGAAACATGACGACGGCTCGCGCATAGCCGCGGCCGTCTTCATAGAAATCCGACTAAACAATTATGCTGATGGCCCGCACGAAGCTGCGGCCGTCGTCATGGAGATCAAAAAAAAAACGTCGGCTTACACAAAAGGTGTAACTGGCGCGGGAGTGAAAATGGCTATGCCTGATACACTGAAAAGTGTCATCAGGCATAGTGCTAAAAGCATAAAAATATAGAAATAAGAACAATAATAGGACAAATAAAGAATAATATAAAAATACATGAAAACAATATTTATGCAAATCTAATGCTAATATTGAAAGTAATCCATAAAACATAATAAAAAGCATAAAATTATAAGAAGTTGAACAAATCAAAATCAACATTAAGACCATGGGGTGTGAGAGTTTGAAGTTTATAAACCCATTCCATTTCAGTTTTACCTAAAATGGTTTTAATATTACCGCCCCTCCATGGAATCGTACATTTTTTTTATTCCAATACATTTCAACAATCTTGGATCTATATTGTGTTTCATAAAATGTTTGGATACTGAATGGTTTAAGTATCCATTTTTAATGTTTCTGCAATGTTCACTTAATCGCGTTTTTAAGCACCTTGTAGTCATTCCAACATATTGGAGGCCACAGGGGCATTCAAGCAGATAAATAACATTTTTCGTTGAACAATTAATAAAATCATTGATTTTATAAACCTCATTTGTCCTTTTTGAAATAAATTGGGTAACTTTGTGAGGAACAGTGGGATCGGTACTTCTGCAGACAATACACATTTTACATTTACAAAAACCTTTTATTTGTGGAAAAAAGGATAATGGGGATGGATTTATTATTTCTTTAGTAAAATTCTTGGTTAATATTCATTTGAAATTTGGTGCTCCCCTAAAAACTATATTAGGACGTTCTGGTATGATTTTATTGAGAGTTTCATCTTGTTTCAGGATATGCCAGTGTTTTTTTTATATTTTTTTTACACTTTTATTATTATAATTAAAAATAATAGGCAAAGGCATAGGATTATCAGTTTTTTTCAACTTGTATTTTAAGAGTTCATTTCTGTCTTTTTTTATATTTTCAATAGTGTCCATGAGTTCTATTTCAGAATAATTAAATTTATTTTTTAGAAGGTTTGCTTGTTTGTTAAAATCGCTTATTTCAGAACAGTTTCTCTGAAGTCTTAGCATTTGACTTTTTGGAGCACTATCGAGCCAAGGTTGATAGTGGCAACTGGTTTTGTTTATGGCAGTGTTCACGCAAACTTTTTTGAAAAACGTCTTTGTATGTATTTTACCATTTTTTATAAAAATATTAAGATCTAAAAAATTGATTTGTTCCCTACTGTATTCATAAGTTAAAATTATATCTCTATTATTTATATTAAGATTATTCATAAAAGAATTAAGATCATCTTCAGAACCATCCCAGATAAAAAAAAAGGTAATCAATATATCTAAAAAATGAGACTAGGCTCGCTCTCCAGTCATGATCGTTAAAAATAGCTTGAGATTCCCAATCCGCCATGAACAGATTGGCGTAACTGGGAGCGAACCTAGTTCCCATAGCGGTCCCTCTTTTTTGCAGATAAAAAGAGTTTAAAAACCAAAAATAATTATTTTTTAAAATAATATTAATGCCTTCTAATATAAAATCAATTTGTACTTCAGCAATTTTTCTTCTTTTGTTAAAATATCTTTGATAGCTTGACAGCCTATCTCATGAGGTATAATTGTATATAGTGACTGGACGTCACATGTAACCAGTATAAAACTTGGTTTCCATATAAAATTGTTTAAGAATTTTAAAAGAGCCATAGAGTCTTGCAGATAAGATCTCATAAGTTTGACAAAAGGTTGTAAAAGATTCCGCATCCTCCATAAGAGCATCCCTAGATAAGACTCTTTTTTATTTGGACTAATTGTGATTTATATATTGTCATTTTTACATTGATACTCCTTGGCGCAGCCCTTTTATTCTCTTTATTCTTTTTTATCCATTATTCTTTAAGGGTATTTGAGGGATTCCCTTATAGGGTTGCTGCCTATTTGTTATTTAGCGCTTACTCTCTTTTTCTGTTTCATTCTGTTTTAATTCCCTCTTGAGTCAGCTGCTTTTTAACCTTTTAATATGTCTATTTTTGATTTTAGAAACAATTATATTATTGATGTAGAAAATGTTTTTGATACAGAAGCTACTAGCCCTATTCATTTGAATTATCCCAATATAAATCAAGAAGAATTATTTATCAAATTGGAAAAAGCTCTAAGTACAGAAATCAAGCTAAAATGGGAGATAGCCACTCTAAAAAACTATATTGATGAACAGATCACTCCCCGTGGTCTAAGGTTGCTCAAACTACCCACCTCTGACCAGGATGATTCAGAGTTTATGGAAGAGTGGAACAATAAACTTGAGCTCTGTACTTTGGGCCTTATGGAAACTCTAATAATAAAAAAAAGCAAAAAACTGTCCACTTTAGATATAGAGATTAATGGTCTTAAAGACAGACTCTTACCTTTCACTGAAACTAAAGCATATAAACAAAATTCTATACTAATTCAAAGTAAAATCAAAAAGGTTGAAATTGAAACAAAACATCTAAAAATTAAAAAATACATTAGAGATAAGACTGATTTTTCCAACAAACAGGTCAGAACCTACCATCTAAATAAGAAATATACCTCGCAATATCCCAGTCAAAAAAAACAATTACGTGAGAACGAATACTCATCGTGAATCAAGGAATTACAAAAATTCCGAGGCACATCACTCAGAACACCAACCTCACCAACACCAAAACCCTAACACAAGGAAATTTCTACACTCACCACTAAATACACGCACACATAGGGCACCAACCAATCACTATCGTGGTCCACCACAAAGATCCCATTACTCCAATACCAACCAATACCGCCCATTCACACAAAGGAACCGTAACAACTCATACCGGACTCACCACAAAACTCCATCATCACCAATATAGCACAATACATCAGGACCCCAACACAAATATCTATCCCCTAAACCACAAAGATCCAGATATATTAATGACCACAAAGAATATTCCAATTATTTCAAATCATCTACGATCCCTATCCACCAAAATAGATATCAACTACTATCTCTAGATTCAGAATTTGAAAATGAGGACCATTTTTTAGAAATCAGAACTCACCCCACTACACTAGCCCAAACACCATACCCCTCATGATCACAAAAAAGGATTTTAAATTTAGAGGAAGAAGAAGTGGCAGGCGCGAACAAAAAAGAAAGATTAGAAAGACAATAATTCCTCAAGATAATACGAATACGAATAATGGCATTTTTAACCTTTCACAAAAAATTTTAACCAGTGCACAGATTTCAGTTTTAACAAAAGGTCTTAAATTTGCTCCAACTAATTCTTTCAAATCGTTTGAAGGTTTTCTTGATGTTAATAAATTCGTCCGAAAAGCCACTCTTAAAAGAATTTTTATAGACAAAAATGAAGAAAACTCTATTCTAAATCCGACTCCACCCCTTTCACAACACCTGTCAATCACTCTATTATTAATACACACCTCAGAGAGAAATCTACTTTTTATCCTGCCCATTTTAAATGTGCCCCCTCACTATGTTCGAGAAACTAGTAGTAAAAGATTTAGAAAAAATTAAGAACAACAAATATGATCCTCAGAATCTTACATACACAGAAAAATTGGCATTAAAATAACTTCAAGAAGATAAAAAATATTGTAATTAAGCCAGCTGATAAAGGAGGAGGGATAGTTATACTATCCAGCCAGATGTATATAGAAGAGGCACACAGACAACTAAATGATATTAATGTGTATGAAAAACTTTTATCAGACCCAACTGAACAAATACAAGCTATTTTAACCCAATTTTTAAACAGGCTTAAATTTAGGGATTTTAAATAAACATGAATTAAATTTTTTAAATAAAAAATGTCCTGTAATACCCGTCATATACTTTCTTCCTAAAATCCACAAAAATGAAACTTCACCACCAGGGAGACCAATTGTGTCTGGCATAGGTTCCCTCCTATGTAACCTCTCACAATACATAGACACTCTTTTACAACCTTCCGTCAAACTTATGAAATCTTATCTGCAAGACTCTATGGTTCTTTTAAAATTCTTAAACAATTTTATATGAAAACCAAGTTTTATACTGGTTACATGTGACGTCCAATCACTATATACCATTATACCTCATGAGATAGGCTGTCAAGCTATCAAAGATATTTTAACAAAAGAAGGAAAAATTGCTGAAGTACAAATTGATTTTATATTAGAAGGCATTAATATTATTTTAAAAAATAATTATTTTTGGTTTTTAAACTCTTTTTATCTGCAAAAAAGAGGGACCGCTATGGGAACTAGGTTCGCTCCCAGTTACGCCAATCTGTTCATGGCGGATTGGGAATCTCAAGCTATTTTTAACGATCATGACTGGAGAGCGAGCCTAGTCTCATTTTTTAGATATATTGATTACCTTTTTTTTATCTGGGATGGTTCTGAAGATGATCTTAATTATTTTATGAATAATCTTAATATAAATAATAGAGGTATAATTTTAACTTATGAATACAGCAGGGAACAAATCAATTTTTTAGATCTTAATATTTTTATAAAAAATGGTAAAATACATACAAAGACGTTTTTCAAAAAAGTTTGCGTGAACACTGCCATAGACAAAACCAGTTGCCACTATCAACCTTGGCTCGATAGTGCTCCAAAAAGTCAAATGCTCAGACTTCGAAGAAACTGTTCTGAAATAAGCGATTTTAACAAACAAGCAAACCTTCTAAAAAAAAATGTATTGAGAAAAATTATTCTGAAATAGAACTCATGGACACTATTGAATATATTCAAAAAAAGACAGAAGTGAACTCTTAAAATACAAGTTGAAAAATACTGATAATCCTATGCCTTTGCCTATTATTTTTAATTATAATAATAAAAGTAGCAATGTTGGAATGACTACAAGGTGCTTAAAAACGCGATTAAGCGAACATTGCAGAAACATTAAAAATGGATACTTAAACCATTCAGTATCCAAACATGTTATGAAACACAATAAAGATCCAAGATTGTTGAAATGTATTGGAATAAAAAAATGTACGATTCCATGGAGGGGCGGTAATATTAAAACCATTTTAGGTAAAACTGAAATGGAATGGGTTTATAAACTTCAAACCCTCACACCCCATGGTCTTAATGTTGATTTTGATTTGTTCAACTTCTTATAATTTTATGCTTTTTATTATGTTTTATGGATTACTTTCAATATTAGCATTAGATTTGCATAAATATTTTTTTTATGTATTTTTATATTATTATTTATTTGTCCTATTATTGTTCTTATTTCTATATTTTTATGCTTTTAGCACTATGCCTGATGACACTTTTCAGTGTATCAGGGATAGCCATTTTCACTCCCATGCCAGCTACACCTTTTGTGTAAGCCAACATTTTTTTTTTGATCTCCATGAAGACGGCCGCAGCTTCGTACGGGCTGTCGGCATCATTGTTTAGTCGGATTTCAACGACGACGGCCGCGGCTATGCGTGAGCCATCGTCATGTTTCACCACGCCCCCCTTGCTTAACGTCGGCCGCAATCATATGCGAGCCAATGTTTTCTTTGTCCTGTCCCCTCAGACGTCAGCGACTGCGCAGTGCGCGCCGACGTCTGTTTACTACATATCCCAGCACCCCATGCGGTTATTATGCCGGTCACATGACCGCATTACCAAATCAATTTCTAATTAATATAGACCTCGTTTTTAATGTTTTGAAGTCAAATAAGGTTTATTAAGTCTATTAAATTGTATGTTTACAATATCTATTGTTTTATGTACATCTTTGTTTGTTCATTACTTGAATTCTGATTGTCTGTCCTTAATTTTGGCGCCAATTTTAAAGGTTTGAATTGTTATTTAAACATTTCTCTGCCAGGTATCAGGTTCTTTCTCCATATTGATAAAGCCGTATTGACGGAGGAAATTTTCCCTATATTCCATAAGCGGGCTTTGTACCGCTGTACGCCTTCCACACTAGAGCGAGTTATAGCTCTTATAAATGTGAGTTTTATACCAGCTTTTAATATTTTATCTATTTTACTACTAGACGTATTGCACTATCCTGTTCTCTATTTGTTTTATCTTTTGCATACGAGTGAATTTACAAGAAGGAGAAAAGCGAGGATATATTTTTTTCCTGACCAAGCATCTACAGATTCCGCATCCTCCATAAGAGCATCCCTAGATAAGACTCTTTTTTATTTGGACTAATTGTGATTCATATATTGTCATTTTTACATTGATTCTCCTTGGCGCAGCCCTTTCTCTTTATTCTTTTTTATCCACTATGCCTTAATTGACCTGGATTTTGAGATCTATTGCTAAAACTTTAATATACATTTTAAGACGAAGAATTGCATAAAAAAAAGTAATACAAGTTATAGGTTATTTTCAATGTTTTTTTGCGTGGTGTAATTTCCACCGAACTGGCGGTTTCCTTTCACACTACCTTGTCTTTTTCTCTGTGGATAATGTAGTTTACGGGAGTCTCAAATACTTTGTTTCATCTTTCTAGCCTTGATTGATCATTTCATGCATTCTATACCATGTCCGTTTTTCCCAACCAATTTCTCTGTTCCTTCCCGAAATACTCGGCTCATCAGAGCTGCCAACAGTTGTCATAAATGCAGGTGTTTAGAATCTGTCCCTGTAAAGCACCAAACCCTATTATAAATCAAGTTTCATTCAAAATAATACAAAACGGTTTAAATTGACATTTTCCTCCAGAGATGGCAGTTTTTATGACATTTTTTCTGTTCATAATTATAAATAACACCCACACTTAACGCATTATATCTAAATATATTTAAAGATGCTTAAGCTGAATGCACTTGTCTATAGAAGCATGCTTGATTTCTTCCCATGAAATTACATATATCCAATCTCACAGATCCAGTACTTGGCAAGAAAACAGCAATCTGTTTAGAAATAAGTATGTAAAGGAGCTGGAGGTGGTAATTTAATCAGGCAAGGATATATTTCAATGTTCCCCTAGTCTTCTAGGCATTAGCACTTTAAATTCATAATATCGGTTTGACAGTTGCAGCCCGAAGGACTGAAAAATGAAATCCAGAAAGTAAAGGGAGCTTGAGGATATATGTTGAAGTTGAGAGATTTAAATGGTATAACGGATGCAGAAAGAATGGAATATATAGCTTTCCTCATTTCTTTCTGGGCCTGAAGATTTTCTATAATGTAAATTTCGTGTATTTTAATAGTAGCTTTGCTTAAGTGCAGTGGGGATATTGCTGTATTCATTTCAGGAGACTAGTGCAATAACAAAATAATAATTTATCTATTAATGAGAAAATCCCATCTGGAATAGTCATTAAATAGGATTTAGGCCAAAATCCATCGTACATTGTCCTCAATCGGGTGCCTGTGCCCTGGGTTATCATATCTGAAGTGGAAATATGAAGGTAGGTTTTGAAGAAGTGTAATAGACGTGTCTTTGTGCTGGACCTTCGAGATGATTCTTTTTTTTCTAGTATGGTTCTGGATGGATTAGTACTTTGATCTGTTATCAAATTTGGGTGTGTAATTTGCATAGATTAACATGATTACATTTAAGAAATCAACTAATTAAACCTGCTTTACATACAAAATATTGTGCTTGAATGATACAATTATGAAGAGGAGAATTATTATAGCTCTGTGCATGCAGAACAAATTTAAGTGGCCTTTTTTTGTCCCAGTAGGGCTATGCATAAACGATGTCCCTACATACATATATGGTACTAGTGTTCTAACTTTTGTCACACTTGAGCTGAGTCCTAGTGGACTTTGTGTTAACATGTGTCCTCCTGTTTATCATTATGCATTACTAATGTACACTGACACATTTAAAGTGACATAGGTGACATGCTACAGTTTCTTAATCACAAATGGGGTAGGGCAACCTAGAACATTTACACAGTGTGAGTCAGGTTTCAAGTCCCACCAAAACGAAAACAACCTGGAAAGTAAAGCATTTTGAAAATAATGTCCACTTAAAGGGACACTACAGGCACCCAGACCATTTAAGTAGTCTGGGTAAATTTTCCCTCTCCTACTTAGTCCTGCAATGTAAGTCATTACAGTTTTTGAGAAACTGCAATAATTACCTTGCAAGATTAATACTGCCTCCAGTGGCTGTCTATCAGATAGTGATGCTCGCCGTGCATGCACATTAGGTCCCACCTTTGGAGGATGTCAAAGGAGACAGAGCGCCAATCCAGCACCAGAATTGGGTAAGTAAATAAAGGGTTTTAACAATTAATCTGCGGGAGGGGGAGGACCAGAGAGCACTGTAATGTTAGGAATTCTACAGCCCTTTAAGCATTGAGATTTAAAAGAAAGTTGTGTCCAGACTAAAGTATATAGTGATCTTAATATTATTCCAGTCTAAAGTGTGCAGATATTCATACTAAGTCTGCCAGACTAAAAGATCTACTCTCAAAACAGTCACATTTAGTGCATTGACAACTTGTTTCAATGCATCAGATGTATTGATTGCAGAAGTTTAACTGTAATGTAAACAGTCTCCTTTATTATTCAAGACTATGTGCCATAAAAAATCATGTGCACTAAAAAAACTTCTAGAGGCTCCTTGCTCAATATACATTCTTCCTGTGGATATAATATTGTTGCGTGGTTTCTCTTTAAAATAAGCAAAATAGGTACTGTATATTAGTAACATAAAAAGTAAAACAAGCTACATTATTTTAGCTACTGTTTACGTTTATCAACTCTGAGTACCTCCTGGCAAAGTCTTCCACTTTTAATAATGTTTCCAGTGGTGGTGCTATTCTTATCTAAACAAAACAGGGTAGTACTAGCGCTAATTTGCAAAGAGTGAACAATGGATAAGCAGCTTTAACACCAAGTTCTTATCTTTGAGAGTGAGTTCAGTGGTAGTGTGCTGGTGAAGCGCTATACAATATTAAATTATAACAATAGTGTTTTTTCCTATTTACAATTGGTGAATAAACTTTAACATGTGAATATATATATAAACAGTACCTTTTAGGTATATACAGAAGTGTTGTAAGTTGGTAATCAGTACCTTAAGAAAAACAGAATATACCAAACATAGTGTAAACTGTGACAAAAATGAAAATAGATTTAAATTAAGAGGGAAAATTCCCACTCACACTTTAGAGAGCTAATAATGTATAGCTCAATTTGATCGCCTGTGGGGTCCGTAGAGGCGACCCTATCCCTTCTTTTTGCTGGATATTGTTGTCTTAAAATTCTGAAATGTTAAAACATATATATGGTGCAGTACCGTATGGTTCCAAATGTATGTGAAAAAAAGAACAGGTTTGTACTCACAGACACAGAGCCATCCACATCGGCTCTGATCACGGGTATATGTGGTTCAGGACCACACACCTTCTTTAAGAGCAGGAACAATGCCACCAGTGTTTATAGAAATATAAGTATATTTATTACATAAAATTATTTATAACAATAAAAAACTATATATAGCAATATAAAAACACTGTGTAGGCATAAAAAAGTCCAAATGATTAAAGACCGATATTCTTCAAGTTCCAGGACGCGTTTCGCTTTAACAGCTTCTTCAACTGGATAAAAAAAAAGTCTCTATTTCTTCTTTGGGACCTGTTCCTGCTTTTATATGTCTTTAAGAGTCCATTCCTTAATTAAGAGTCCGTGATTTCGCGGGCTATCTCCATGGGAACGGTGACGCCCTGCGATTCACGTCTCGTTTTCATGTATTTCCGGGTTTCCGCGTCACTTCCGGTCACGTGTCTCTCGGCCGTTACGTCATGCGTTCCACCTTGCGGTTCACTCGGCCGATACCCGGAAGTGAGTGGTATCATTCCACAATGATGGGAGATAGATATATGGATAAGAAAAACACATACATTCATAATGGCAGAAGTTTAAATGAGGGGAAATATTGATTATTTCTTCAATCTTATTATTAACAGCATAATAAATATATTAGTTTCCTGTCTTTCTAATGAATGGAGCCATAGAAATATGGCAAAGGGACCGATAGTTTTAAATAGCGAAATTCGCAGAAGTTCCCTTGTAGCAGTAGGGGAGATGAATAATACACATAAATAGATAACCGGGACCATAAAGTGCATAAATATTTTCTTAGTGAATTCTCGCTATAGGCGGCCAAATGGGGCATTAATAAAAGAGATCCAATGAGTTATAGAAATATATACATAACCAGGACCTTAAAGTGCATAGATATAATTATAAGGGATCCTAGCTATAAGCAGCAGAAAAAAGCATATATAAAAATATCTGATGGGTAAAATTAACAATATCAAAACTAAAAAGGCATATAAAAACCCAATAAAATCCTTCATAAGAACCAGAACCTCCTAAAATTGAAATAGAACATATATTTATCTTAAAAAATGGCACATCTCAAAGTCCGTGTTAAGACCATATGGGATGAGCGTGTTTAATTTAAAAATCCATTCCATCTCGTTCTTACTCATTTTTGTATCAAAATTTCCTCCTCTCCAATCTTTTTCTAGTTTTTTGATTGCAAAAAATTGGGTATCGGCTGTTTCGCAATTGTGGTGGATTTTGTAATGGGCCGAGACACTATGGTTCTCAAACCCTTTAGATATATTCCTTCCATGTTCTTCAATTCTTATATGCAGTGCCCTTGTGGTTTTACCTATATATTGTAGACCACAAGGGCATACCATGCAATAAATGAGATTATTGGAATGGCAAGTCAGGAGTTCTTTAATTTTATATTTAGTTCCGTCTTTGCTGAAAAAATGGTTCATGTGTCTCTTTTTACTGGTAGTTCTTTTACATGCTAGACAGCTTCCGCATCCATAAAAACCCTTTTCTAAATTTAAAAATGTGTCATTTGTTTTTCTTTCTTTTAGGAAGCTTGATGTAAGTGCCGTGCGTAAATTGTTTACTCCCCTGTGTATGAATCTGGGTCTTTTAGGGAGGAAGGTTTTTGCTACCGGATCTTGAAGGAGAATGGGCCAGAATTTGGAAATAATATTTCTGACTTTGTGATTTTGCGTGCTATAATTGCATATGAAGGGGATTTCTTTGAGTTCATTATCTTTTTTCTCTTTGTATTTTAAGAGCTTCTCCCTCTCCAGAGTTTTTACCTCTTTCCTAGCTTCTTCCAACTTTATTTCCTCATAGCCTTTCTCTATGAAGTCTTGTTTGATTTTGTTTGATTGGGTCTCAAAGGTGGTGAGATCCGTGCAATTCCTGCGAATACGTAGGAATTGCCCTCTAGGGGCGTTCTCGAGCCAGGGGGCAAAATGACAGCTTTCTCTACCTATGAAACTATTCGCTTCTACAGTTTTGAAGTGATTTTTAGTCTTAATACTACCATCTTCTATATATATTTGTAGATCCAGAAATATGATTTCTGATTTGCTCCAGTTGTTGGTGAGTGTTATTCCCCATGTGTTATTATTGAGATAGTTTAGAAATGTCTTTAAATCCCCTTCCTCTCCTTCCCAAATGAAAAAGATGTCATCAATGTACCGGCCATAGGTGACCAAGTTCTGCCTCCAGCCATGCTGGCCATAGATAAACTCTTCCTCCCAATGGGCCATAAATAAATTAGCATAGCTGGGGGCGAACTTGGTCCCCATGGCCGTACCATTGATCTGGAGATAAAATTCTTCTCCATACCAAAAAAAGTTATTCTTTAGGATTAAATCCATACCTTCCAAAATGTAATCTATTTTAATGCTTGTTAGATCTGAGGTATTCGTTAAGAAAAATTTAGTGGCATTACACCCGTAATTATGTGGGATATTGCTATAAAGGGCCGTAACATCACTGGTGACTAAAAAACAGTTTGGGTTCCAGGAACATTCTTTTAAAATATTTAAAATAGAAATGGTGTCTTTAATGTATGAGGTAGTTTTCTTAACGAGGGGTTGAAGGTGAATATCTACATATTGGGATAACCTACTTGATATTGAGTCTATTCCTGCTACAATGGGTCTCCCTGGGGGGTTATTTACATCTTTATGAATTTTCGGTAGAAAATAAAATACAGGAATTTTTGGATATTTAATATTTAAAAAGTCGAATTCTTTTTCATTTAATATTTGTAACTCTTTTCCCTTGTTAAAAAAATTTAAAAAGTTTTGATTCATATTGTTACTGGGGTTGTAGTTGAGTTTTTGATATGTGTGTGCATCTAATAGTAGTCTTTCGGCCTCTTTGCAGTATAGCTCTTTTGACATTAAGACTATCCCCCCTCCCTTATCTGCCGGCTTAATAACCAGGTCAGTATCTGATTTTAAATCTTTCAAGGCTTGTCTCTCTTGCATGGTAAGATTATAATTAAAATTCTCTTTTTTCTCCAATTTTTTGATTTCCGTCATTACCATGGTTTCAAATGTGACCATTTTTTCAGAGATCATTTGTTTTGGATAAAAAGTAGATTTTTCTTTTAGTCTAGTGTGTCTTGTTTCCTCCTCTTGATTATATTGTCGTTCTATGGGGTTTCTAGCAAAGTATTTTTTTAGGCATACATTTCTTTTAAATTTATTTAGATCTATGTAAAATTCAAATTGGTTCAGAGGTCTATTTGGGGCAAATTTTAGGCCTTTTGTTAGCACTTTTTTATGATGTTCTGTTAGAATTTTCTGACTTAAATTAAAGATCCCCTTTATGGGATCTGATTTCTTTGTGGCCTCTCTCTTTTTTCCTTTTTGGATATGTTTTCCTCCTCTATTTCCTCTACACTCGAATTTCTTTGTCTTTTGTAAGGTGTTGTCATGTTTGTGGTGTCTTCCCTTTTGTGCCTTTCTTTTCCCCTGCTCCAGCAGGGGAAAAGAAAGGCACAAAAGGGAAGACACCACAAACATGACAACACCTTACAAAAGACAAAGAAATTCGAGTGTAGAGGAAATAGAGGAGGAAAACATATCCAAAAAGGAAAAAAGAGAGAGGCCACAAAGAAATCAGATCCCATAAAGGGGATCTTTAATTTTTTTTTTGTGAATTAAATTTTATTCAGATTTTCAAGAATAAATTTGCAAATAACAATAAAGGTAAACGTCTCAAGTGTGGTTCAGTGAAACACGCAGGTTTCCAACAACTGACAGATACAGGTAATAAGGCACATTGTTAGCGATTCTGAGGTGTCGGTAAAGTAATGCAGAGAAACGCGCAGGTTTCCAGGTCGGAACATGTGTAGTCGAGCATTTAATGGCATACCTGTGGTCTGCTGTATCCTGGTCCGGCTGCGCGGCCCGCAAGTCCACCCGGGAAGGGGGGGGGGGGGGGGGAAGGGGGGGAGAGGGGGGGGGGGGGGGGGGATAAAAAATGGGGGGGGGGGGATCCCTCAGCGTTTAAGAAAGCGTCCGCCCTTCCCTTTAGGTTTATGTGGTCCTTCGTCTCCGTCAGGGTCAGAATTGTCGAGTTAACGTCTGTCAGTGGTAGCTTTATGTATGACGTGCGCTGTCTTGTCGGTCCTTCCTTGTCACCCCTACCTATCGTCTCGGGTCATGTCCCTTCTGATGTCTACTCAGTCTGTGATAAGCGTCTGGAAGTCAGGTTTCGTCGTGGTCAGTATCCAGTGTGTCCAGGTCGTCATATACGACTGTTCCCTCCCCTCTGCGTGTGAGGTGAGTTCCTCTAGTGCCCTTAGCTCTTCCATGCGCTTAAACCAGGTCGACACAGGTGGTGGGGTCTTCTGTTTCCAGTATAAGGGAATGAGACTCTTGGCTGTATTTAAGATCCTGATCGTTAGGGATTTTTTGTAAGCTGAGCTACGGGTGGAGGTGTGGTGCAGGAGAAAGGCTGCTGGGTCTAAGTGGGGGGGAGTATCAGAAAATTTGGTGATGATCGTGTGGATCGCTGCCCAGTAGGGTCGTATCAGGGGGCATGTCCACCAGATATGGAAGAGAGTGCCTAGGGCTTTCTCACATCTCCAACAGTTGTTGGTGGCGGTTGGGTCGTAGGAATGGGTGGCCAGTGGCGTGCGGTACCAGCGAGACAGTACCTTATAGGCCGTTTCTTGTATGCCGCTTGATGTTGAACAGTGAAGGGACAGGGTACAGACCTTTTCCCATTGGGCTGGCGAGAGTGTAATTCCCAGGTCGGTTTCCCATTTACTCATGAAGCTCGGTGGGGGGAGTCTCTTTGCGTCCATGAGGAGGCTGTAGAGTGTGGACAGTCCCCTGGCCAGTGGGTTTGGGTCATGGCAGAGCCTTTCAAAGTCTGTGAGCGGCCTGTGGGCATGGATGTCTTTGGTGACTATTGTTAGGTAAGCGGATAGTTGTTTGTATCTAAACTGCAGCATGAACGTTGGTCTCCCCTCGGGCAGCAGGGACTCAAGAGTCCGTATCGTGCCATTGGTGGTGGCGTGGCAGAGTCTGGGTAGTGAGTTTCCTAACAGTTGTTGGAACGGGCCTGCGTCTAGTCCAGGTGGGAAGGCGTCATTATGCGTCAGGGGTAAGAGTGGTGAAATGGGCGTGGTGAAGGAGGAGGGTGTCCCCACTTTGTGCCAGACCATTAAGGTTGCTCTAATTAGCGGGTGTGGGTTGGCCAGCTGTCTGCCCTGGTGGTGATCTAGCCACGGTAGGAGCCCTATTGGTCTGGATATTTGGTCTGACTCTATTTCCTTCCATAGCTTTTGGACCTCCGATTTGGACCATTCCATCACCCTCTGGAGATGGGTTGCCTTGTAATAAACCTGGAAGTCTGGGAGGGCCAGGCCGCCCTTCCGTTTTGGTAATGTGAGAGTGTCGTGTTTGACCCTTGCCTGCAGGTTGTGCCATGTGAATCTGAGTGCCATGGAGCGCAGTGTTGAGAAGTACGCCTCAGGTATGTGAATTGGCAGTGTCTGGAACAAGTAGAGCAGCCTGGGCAGGATGTTCATTTTCAACACTCCAATGCGTCCAAACCAGGAAAGGCGAACCTTAGTCCATTCCTCCAGGTCTCTACGTATTGTGGTTAGGAGGGGTTGGAAATTAGTGGTGTATATTTGTGATAGGTCTCTTGGTATGGAGGTGCCTAAGTATCTTATAGTAGTGTCAGACCATTGGAATGGGAGCGTGTGCTTCAGGGCTGCAACTCTATTGGGTGGGATCGAGACATTCAGAACCGAAGATTTGGCGAGGTTAACTTTGAAATTCGATAATTGGCCGTAGAGCTGGAACTCTGCCATAATTGCTGGCATTGATGTTTCCGGCTGAGTGACATAAAACAGCAGATCATCTGCAAAGGCAGCCACTACGTGTCTCGTCCGCCCTATCTGTATCCCTTTTATGGCTTGGTTGTCCCGGACAGAGTTAAGAAAGGGCTCTAGTGCCAGTACAAACAGCAGTGGGGACAAGGGGCATCCCTGTCTTGTGCCGTTCCGGATGGGGAACGGGTTCGTGAACAGTCCGTTCACGCATACCCTTGCTGTGGGTTTGGAGTATAGTGCTCGTATCCAGCTCATCATGTGCGGGCCCAGACCTATCTCTTCCAATACCGCCAGCATGTAGCCCCAATCTATGCGGTCGAAGGCCTTCTCCGCGTCTGTGGAGAGCAAGAGGAGGCCCTCCCGACTGTCTTGTGCCTTGTGGATGAGATCTAGTGTCCTGATGGTGTTGTCTCTTGCTTCTCTCTGGGGCGTGAACCCTGCCTGGTCTCTATGTATGAGATCAGGGAGGTAGGTTTGTAGTCTGCGGGCTAGTATTTTTGTGAAGAGTTTAAGGTCACAATTTAGTAGGGAGATAGGTCTGTAGCTCGCACAGAGTTCCGGGTTCTTACCTTCCTTTGGGATTAGGGAGATGTTGGCCTCTAGAGTCTGTGTGGGTAGGCTGGCTCCGTCACGTAAGGTGTTAAGGGCAGTCAAGAGATGTGGGGATAACACGTCAGCAAATTTTTTATAGTATCTAGTGGGGAGACCGTCAGGGCCCGGGCATTTGCCCAATTTCGACTCTTTTATGGCCCAGGCTAACTCGCGAGGCGTGATCGGTTCGTCAAGGGCATTCGTATCTTCCCTGGGAAGTCGGTTATGTATGCGTGTGCGTAGGTATTGTCTGGTTTCTGGTAAGGCGTCACCTTGGCGTGGTGGCTCCCTGTCGGGGTGTATGGCATAAAGCTCCGCATAATATTCCCGTATTGCCGCCGCCATGTCTCCCGGGAGATGTTTCAGTCGCCCTTCTTTATCACGAATTTTAGGTATGTAGGATTCTGCTCTCTTTTTAGCGATCATACGGGCCAGCAAGGTCCCGCATTTGTTGGCGTGTGTGTGAAAGAAGGCTTTGGTGCGCAGGTGCGCCCTTTGGTGGTAGGCATTCATGATGGATGCCAGTTCCCTGCGTAGTGTCAGTAGCGTGGCACCATCGCTCTGGAGCCGTGTAAGTTTGTGCCTGGCTTCCACCACCTGTATCTCCGTGATTATGGTCGCCAGTCTGGCAGCCTTTGCTTTTTTCAGGGCTGCGCTTTTGGCTATGAAGTAGCCTCGTATCACACATTTGTGGGCCTCCCACACACAGAGGGGTGTCACATCTGGGGTAACATTGTCAGTGAAGTATTGAGTAAGTGTGGTTCGGGATTCCGTGGCTACTGTTAGGTCGTTAAGTAGGGCTTCGTTCAGTCGCCAGTTACGGCACGTCGGCTTATAGAGGGGAGACGTTAGCGTCATGGTGAGTGGTGCGTGGTCGGACCATGTCGCTGTCCCAATCGTCACAGACTTAACATCAGTCAGGTAGTAGTGTTGTAGGAAAAAGTAGTCAAGTCTGGAGTACGTCTTGTTCGGATTGGAGTAGAAGGTGAAGTCTCTGTCATCAGGGTGTGTCGCTCTCCAACAGTCGGTCAGGCGTTGGTCTCTAAGGGTTTTGTTGATAGTGGTCAACACATGTCTGGGTATCGTCGAGGTGCCCGTAGAGGTGTCTAGGCTCGGTTGTAGGGCCACATTCAGGTCTCCTCCCATGATCAGACAACCCTCCGTGAAGGCCATGATGGCTTTCAGTGATTTAGTCAGAAAACGGTGTTGCGCAGTGTTAGGAGCATACAGGTTGGCTAGCGTGTACGTACGGTCAGCTATCGTTCCCTTAACACATATATACCTTCCCCAGTCATCTTTCATGGTTGCTGTGGGTGTGAAATGTAGGGATTTATGAAGGAGGATGGCCGTGCCTTTGGATTTTCCTAAGGGGTTGTTGCTGAGATAGCATTGGGCGAACCGTTTGTCAGTTATTCTAGGTGTCAGACCCTCCTTGAAATGTGTCTCCTGTATGAATACTATGTGGGCTCTTTGGCTGTGAAAGTGGCGGAGCGCCTGTGATCGTTTCTCAGGTTGGTTAAGGCCCTTGGCATTAATAGA
Organism: Pelobates fuscus; assembly: GCF_036172605.1. NCBI lineage: Eukaryota > Metazoa > Chordata > Amphibia > Anura > Pelobatidae > Pelobates > Pelobates fuscus. The sequence goes on along the minus strand of NC_086317.1, from coordinate 341,266,077 downwards.
GACAATGTTGATGTCTGCTCTGGTTACCGGTTTCGGGTTCTGCATGACGGAGTACCTATGGGCTATTCTGGGAGGGGTAGTGCGGGCGGATAAGTGGTGGGCCTACGGTGTGCAGTACCACTCAGGTGGTGGGTGGGTTCAGGGGAGGAGCGTGTCAGAGGTACAGGGAAAGGGTGTTACCTGGACGGGTGGTCCTTGATGAGGCCCCTTCCCGAGTCCCCACGCGGACACCGCAGCCGGACTTTGAGCGCCTAGGATTAGATACAGAGACGACACAAAAAAGAAAAGAAAAATAAAATGAACACTATGTAAACAATAAGTAAACAATGAACAATAAAACAACACTATACAAAATAATGGCTCGGGTGTAGGCCGAGGTGGAGTCGTCCCGTCCGTACTAGCGGTTCGGTCGAGTCCCCTTGCCTTTCTACCTGACACCCCGACCAGGTGGGAACGTGGCCTACTGGTTACTGAATGCCTCTCGGATATACCCGGTCTCTCTCCGGGGTCCCGGTTCAGAGAGGGGAGAGGAAAGGATAAAAAAGGAGAAAAACAACGAGGTGTTTCCCCGTGGGGTCACCTACAGCGGTGACAACAAAAAGAAAGAAAAACTCCCACGTGGAAGGCCCCTCTGGCTACCCCCTACCCGCCCCGCCCAAAAAAAAATACTCTAGCCCCTAGGTTGTCTGTGATCTTGTGAGTGGGGTATCGTAAAGATTATGCATGTCGTGTGGACCAGGCTTCTAGCCTTGTGGGTCGTGTGTGCGAGCATCATGGCGTGTCTAGTTGGATAGCGTGTCGTGTTGTGGCCCTGAGCTCTGGCGTCAGGCGTGTGTGTGGTGGTTGTGTTTCCCTCCTGCCTATCCTTCCCCATGGTATATACCCATCCACTTCAATAGAGGGGGAGGATGGGCCCTCCGACAAAGACCCTATATCACCATTATTAGTAGTCACAAAGTGTGCCGGTGGCACCGAGTCTCCCCGTCTCTGCGGCTCGTGGTTGGTGGTGTGGCAATGTCAGTCCCTCTATGGCAACGCAGCCGGTTAAGAGAATGTTCCCTTTCTGAGTGGCGGTCGAGGCACAGCGTGAGCCGCAGAGTTATCAAATCCCCCGTTTCAGCCCCCCACCCAAAAGTGAAACAAGAGAGGGAGATCGGCAGTTCAGTGTGGTTTGTGAGATACCTTATGGGAGGCTCCCCAGCGGGTTGTTGTTCGTAGGCAGGTACCTCAAACTGTGGGTCTCAAAGTCTCTTAGGAGCCGTAGAACTCAGCGGGTGTTGCCGACTGGCCGCGCCGTCTCCTGTCTAGATCTAGTTCTTCTTTGTGGCAGTGGGTCGTCTCGTGTCGGCCTCGGTGGGCCTACATAGAAGTCTAACGGGTCCGGCCAAGGCATGTTGAAAGGTGGTAGCTGGAGCTCAATGGTGAGATCTTGCAGGTCCTGTTGGTTGCGTACCGGCATGGGACCATTAGGGGTGTGAGCAATTAGGCCGGTCGGGAAAGTCCATCGGTATCTCACCTTCTGAGCCGTCAGGGCTCGAGTGAGGGGTTTCAGGGCCCTGCGGTAGCCCAATGTGGCCGGGCAGAGATCGGGAAATATCTGGATCGGGTGGTCCTCGTGGGTAATGGATCCCGCATTACGGGCCGCCTGTAGTATGTCTTCCTTGAGGGAGAAGATAGTTAAGCAGCATATAACATCTCTTGGCGGCGCTCCTTCAGGGCCTCTGGGTCTTAATGCCCTGTGTGCACGGACAAAGTCAATCAGGGTGTCCTTAGGACGGCCTAGAAGGTCGTTGAACAGGGAGGTAAGTGTGTCTGTGAGCTGGGTTGAGGGTTCTTCGCCTTCAGGTAGGCCTCGGATCCGCAGGTTGTTTCTGCGGCCCCTGTTGTCGAGGTCTTCTACATGGCGCGCCATGGCTTGTAAGTGGGCAGTGTGGCTGAGAAGCGTGGACTCTGTGGTTGTGTGGGCCACAGTGAGGTTGTCTTGTTCCTCTTCCAGCCGCGCCATGCGGTCCGCCATACCCTGCATGTCCGCTCTCATCAGTTGGAGGTCGGCCCGGATCGAGGCATGGAGGGCCGATGTGGCTTGGGTCAGATCCGCTCTGGTAGGCAGTGCTCTCAGCAGGGCCATCCAATCTGCCGGCGGGTGTTCAGTGGGTTCTCCGCTCGCGTCGCCGACCTGGGAGTTCGGGCTCATGGATGAGGCCTCCGAGTACAGGAAGGCCTCAGCGGAGGCCTGGGAAGATGGGTCCGGCTGTGTGGTCATGTATTGCCTGACCGATGCCTGGATTGCAGGTGGGCGGGTGGCCGCTGGTTTGGGGGTACCCCCAGCCTTAGTGTGTTTCCCCATATTTGCGTTTGGGGCAGCTTTCTAGCGATTTGCAGGGCGAGTACGGAGGAGCTCAGAGATTAGGCAGCCATTCCGCTCCGCTGCTAGGCCACGCCCCCCCAGGGGGATCTTTAATTTAAGTCAGAAAATTCTAACAGAACATCATAAAAAAGTGCTAACAAAAGGCCTAAAATTTGCCCCAAATAGACCTCTGAACCAATTTGAATTTTACATAGATCTAAATAAATTTAAAAGAAATGTATGCCTAAAAAAATACTTTGCTAGAAACCCCATAGAACGACAATATAATCAAGAGGAGGAAACAAGACACACTAGACTAAAAGAAAAATCTACTTTTTATCCAAAACAAATGATCTCTGAAAAAATGGTCACATTTGAAACCATGGTAATGACGGAAATCAAAAAATTGGAGAAAAAAGAGAATTTTAATTATAATCTTACCATGCAAGAGAGACAAGCCTTGAAAGATTTAAAATCAGATACTGACCTGGTTATTAAGCCGGCAGATAAGGGAGGGGGGATAGTCTTAATGTCAAAAGAGCTATACTGCAAAGAGGCCGAAAGACTACTATTAGATGCACACACATATCAAAAACTCAACTACAACCCCAGTAACAATATGAATCAAAACTTTTTAAATTTTTTTAACAAGGGAAAAGAGTTACAAATATTAAATGAAAAAGAATTCGACTTTTTAAATATTAAATATCCAAAAATTCCTGTATTTTATTTTCTACCGAAAATTCATAAAGATGTAAATAACCCCCCAGGGAGACCCATTGTAGCAGGAATAGACTCAATATCAAGTAGGTTATCCCAATATGTAGATATTCACCTTCAACCCCTCGTTAAGAAAACTACCTCATACATTAAAGACACCATTTCTATTTTAAATATTTTAAAAGAATGTTCCTGGAACCCAAACTGTTTTTTAGTCACCAGTGATGTTACGGCCCTTTATAGCAATATCCCACATAATTACGGGTGTAATGCCACTAAATTTTTCTTAACGAATACCTCAGATCTAACAAGCATTAAAATAGATTACATTTTGGAAGGTATGGATTTAATCCTAAAGAATAACTTTTTTTGGTATGGAGAAGAATTTTATCTCCAGATCAATGGTACGGCCATGGGGACCAAGTTCGCCCCCAGCTATGCTAATTTATTTATGGCCCATTGGGAGGAAGAGTTTATCTATGGCCAGCATGGCTGGAGGCAGAACTTGGTCACCTATGGCCGGTACATTGATGACATCTTTTTCATTTGGGAAGGAGAGGAAGGGGATTTAAAGACATTTCTAAACTATCTCAATAATAACACATGGGGAATAACACTCACCAACAACTGGAGCAAATCAGAAATCATATTTCTGGATCTACAAATATATATAGAAGATGGTAGTATTAAGACTAAAAATCACTTCAAAACTGTAGAAGCGAATAGTTTCATAGGTAGAGAAAGCTGTCATTTTGCCCCCTGGCTCGAGAACGCCCCTAGAGGGCAATTCCTACGTATTCGCAGGAATTGCACGGATCTCACCACCTTTGAGACCCAATCAAACAAAATCAAACAAGACTTCATAGAGAAAGGCTATGAGGAAATAAAGTTGGAAGAAGCTAGGAAAGAGGTAAAAACTCTGGAGAGGGAGAAGCTCTTAAAATACAAAGAGAAAAAAGATAATGAACTCAAAGAAATCCCCTTCATATGCAATTATAGCACGCAAAATCACAAAGTCAGAAATATTATTTCCAAATTCTGGCCCATTCTCCTTCAAGATCCGGTAGCAAAAACCTTCCTCCCTAAAAGACCCAGATTCATACACAGGGGAGTAAACAATTTACGCACGGCACTTACATCAAGCTTCCTAAAAGAAAGAAAAACAAATGACACATTTTTAAATTTAGAAAAGGGTTTTTATGGATGCGGAAGCTGTCTAGCATGTAAAAGAACTACCAGTAAAAAGAGACACATGAACCATTTTTTCAGCAAAGACGGAACTAAATATAAAATTAAAGAACTCCTGACTTGCCATTCCAATAATCTCATTTATTGCATGGTATGCCCTTGTGGTCTACAATATATAGGTAAAACCACAAGGGCACTGCATATAAGAATTGAAGAACATGGAAGGAATATATCTAAAGGGTTTGAGAACCATAGTGTCTCGGCCCATTACAAAATCCACCACAATTGCGAAACAGCCGATACCCAATTTTTTGCAATCAAAAAACTAGAAAAAGATTGGAGAGGAGGAAATTTTGATACAAAAATGAGTAAGAACGAGATGGAATGGATTTTTAAATTAAACACGCTCATCCCATATGGTCTTAACACGGACTTTGAGATGTGCCATTTTTTAAGATAAATATATGTTCTATTTCAATTTTAGGAGGTTCTGGTTCTTATGAAGGATTTTATTGGGTTTTTATATGCCTTTTTAGTTTTGATATTGTTAATTTTACCCATCAGATATTTTTATATATGCTTTTTTCTGCTGCTTATAGCTAGGATCCCTTATAATTATATCTATGCACTTTAAGGTCCTGGTTATGTATATATTTCTATAACTCATTGGATCTCTTTTATTAATGCCCCATTTGGCCGCCTATAGCGAGAATTCACTAAGAAAATATTTATGCACTTTATGGTCCCGGTTATCTATTTATGTGTATTATTCATCTCCCCTACTGCTACAAGGGAACTTCTGCGAATTTCGCTATTTAAAACTATCGGTCCCTTTGCCATATTTCTATGGCTCCATTCATTAGAAAGACAGGAAACTAATATATTTATTATGCTGTTAATAATAAGATTGAAGAAATAATCAATATTTCCCCTCATTTAAACTTCTGCCATTATGAATGTATGTGTTTTTCTTATCCATATATCTATCTCCCATCATTGTGGAATGATACCACTCACTTCCGGGTATCGGCCGAGTGAACCGCAAGGTGGAACGCATGACGTAACGGCCGAGAGACACGTGACCGGAAGTGACGCGGAAACCCGGAAATACATGAAAACGAGACGTGAATCGCAGGGCGTCACCGTTCCCATGGAGATAGCCCGCGAAATCACGGACTCTTAATTAAGGAATGGACTCTTAAAGACATATAAAAGCAGGAACAGGTCCCAAAGAAGAAATAGAGACTTTTTTTTTATCCAGTTGAAGAAGCTGTTAAAGCGAAACGCGTCCTGGAACTTGAAGAATATCGGTCTTTAATCATTTGGACTTTTTTATGCCTACACAGTGTTTTTATATTGCTATATATAGTTTTTTATTGTTATAAATAATTTTATGTAATAAATATACTTATATTTCTATAAACACTGGTGGCATTGTTCCTGCTCTTAAAGAAGGTGTGTGGTCCTGAACCACATATACCCGTGATCAGAGCCGATGTGGATGGCTCTGTGTCTGTGAGTACAAACCTGTTCTTTTTTTCACATACATTTGGAACCATACGGTACTGCACCATATATATGTTTTAACATTTCAGAATTTTAAGACAACAATATCCAGCAAAAAGAAGGGATAGGGTCGCCTCTACGGACCCCACAGGCGATCAAATTGAGCTATACATTATTAGCTCTCTAAAGTGTGAGTGGGAATTTTCCCTCTTAATTTAAATCTATTTTCATTTTTGTCACAGTTTACACTATGTTTGGTATATTCTGTTTTTCTTAAGGTACTGATTACCAACTTACAACACTTCTGTATATACCTAAAAGGTACTGTTTATATATATATTCACATGTTAAAGTTTATTCACCAATTGTAAATAGGAAAAAACACTATTGTTATAATTTAATATTGTATAGCGCTTCACCAGCACACTACCACTATTCTTATCTAAACAAAGTTTTTTCAGATGTGTTTTCTTCTAGGAATGTGAATGTTTCTATCTCTATAACCTCCATAGTTACGTAGTACATAGTTACATCTAGGTTGAAAAAATACTCCAGTATATCAAGTTCACCGATGTACTTGAATACTGTATCTTCATTTCATCCCTTAGTAGCTAATGCACTTGTTCTTCTTAATAGCCCATCACATGCTTGTGTAATGGTGATAGTTGTTTACCAACACTTCCATTTTGCCAATGTTTATTTTACTTGTTCATGGATTTTATTTAAATAATTTATTTCATTCAATGATCAGGAAGATTTTTCTTTTTTTACATTCAGATCTGCTTTCTTGTTTGTATACAGTCTAAGCACACCTTATCTACAAGTTAAAGGAGCACTATAGAGTCAGGAAAACAAACTTGTTTTCCTGGCACTATAGGGTTATCAGGTCCCCCCTTCACTCAGTGCCCCCCTCCTGCTGGGCTGAAGGGGGTGCACATTCAAGCCACCCATAAGAAAACATTACTCATATTTATTTATTTTTTGTTGTTGTAAATCTTTGTTTTATTGAAGCAGTAGAGTTTCGTTACAGAAGGGAATAAAATAATGAATAATATATCAGCGAGTATTCATACATTTGCAGTAACTGTTAGCATTGATACATATTCACAAGAGTGTCTGCTTCATTTTATGTTTTAATTGATGTCGCTATGTCTGGTTAGCTTGGCATGTGTGATTTTGGTAAAGTTGTACTGATAGTGTGGGTTCACCCAGATGCAATGCACGTCCAGTTAAGTAGACGAACAGGTTATGCAGAACTATATAAGTTCCCAAGCCCGCGTCAGGCTAGCAGTGTGTAAGTCAGGCTGTGGTCGTTGCGTCGGTGATAGTAAATAATTATAGCTATGAGCAGGCTGATCGTGTTGTTCACATAATGTCGCTGCTGTGTGTCAGGCGCTGTCAAATGCTAGTTGTGGCTCGTTTTGTTTGAGTACTGAGTTCTCACGGGTGAATGATGTGGAGTAGCGCCATAGTGACCCTAAGAACAGCTGGGTTCAACTGCGTGAGCTAACCTGATGTGATATATCATGTTATGTGCAAACTAGGTCAGTAGCTGGTGTGTTAAGCATCTATGTGGTCTGGCCCCCCTACTAACCACTTCAGAGTACTAGCTAAGGACACGGCAGAATATACTTCTTTGTGGCTAGTATTAGCGTTGTCTGCATGATGGTGTAAGTATGCAGCCAGCGTTCAAACTACAAGTCATAATGCAACACACAATACTCTAAGTTAACAAGGTTACTTATTGAGTCAAGCCTTGCTGGTAAGATACCACATCAGGCATAGTATGCACAGCATCATAAGTTGCATGGGATCAAGGCTCATCAGTTCATCACAGAAGCTGTATAGGTCACCAGTCTGTCCTAGTGTGGCATGGCACAGGCGGGTGTCGTTTAACCATACATTCCAGCCCCTGCGTGCAGTACCAGTCTGCTTTTGAAGAAAGCATTACTCAATGCATTCCTATGGACGTCCAGCGTGAAGCGGCCTCTAGTGGCTGTCAGTGAGACAGCCACTAGAGGCTGAATTAACCCTCAATGTAAACATAGCAGTTTCTCTTAAACTACTATGTTTACAGCTGCAGGGTTAAATTAGGGGGACTTGGCACCCAGAACACTTCATTGAGCTGAAGTGGTCTGGGTGCCTATAGTGGTCCTTTAGGATTATATTAGTTGGCAATAAAATTTGTGTTCACCTGTTTGATAGATGAGTTTCTGTGCTATTAGCCTAGACAAACACAGAGACGTGACAAATAAAGCAATATTAGTATTTTTACTGCTAACCATGTCATCCCATTACTATACATATACCCTGCAGAAGTCACTATTTAAATCTTCAGATTACTATTTTGGATGTTATGTCTTTTATAAAGTCCAATTTTCCACAATTTGAAACATCATTAAAGGTTACTTTAATTGTTAAAATTACATTTCATTCTACCATCTCTCTTTCCCTCGTTGAGTTTTTACTGAACCAGTCAAAAACTGAGTAACTATGCTTACAAAAAAACCCACCGTGAAGTAGATGAAGGAAGGAATGTGTTGGTCTATATTTGGTGTAGATTTTTGTTTTATTTTTAAAATACCATTTCAGTCTGCTCTCTTGCAAAAGGGGAACACAGAACAGAACACAGAACAGACAGCATGTAAGGAAAATTCTAATCCACAACAGATGTGATAAAGAAATTGAGTGTAGATTAGGTCTGAGTGACTGAAGTAAGAGTCACTTAGCCAAGCCCCAGAAAAGATACGAAGTAGTTGACCAACAATTGGTATGATTCTTTAGTAATGGTTATAATCTGCAGTTTTGGTAACCAAGAACACATTCAGGAGACCTGCACACCATTGATATAGACACTCATAAAATGTGACAATTACTTAATAAAAATCTTTATTCTTCTCAATATTCCTTAGAAAGTTAAAAAATAAACATTGAGCAGTAGCATGTGAAGTGACAGATATACTAAGTGCTCATTCTAAAAATAGTGCGCTCACATGTAGAGACTCTTCTAAATAACCAGTTTAAGTAACCTGTAAAGAAATTCCTGGTATCGATCCCTCAGGCACCCAGAATAGGCACTCTGGTCTACACTGCAGATCCATGCCTCTGGTGTGGACCAAACAGGTATATCAAGATGATGGTTCACTGAACAGCTTTTCCACTAAAATCCATTTTGCCAAATGTAGTTTGTGGCATACAAGAAAATTTGCTCAAAAATAAATATTGGCAGAAATAATATATCAGAAGAACCTTCAGGTCCATTTTGCTAATTTGCTTTTCTATCTATTTACTCTTACCAATTTGCTCCTAAATATATTTTAATGAATTTCCAAACTACCCTTAAAGGAACACTATAGGGTCAGGAACACAAATGTGGAGTGTATGTGTGTAGGTGATGTGTTATGTATTATTGTAGAGGATGTGTGTGTTCTTATGGAATGTAGTATATAGGCATACCAGTTTGTGTAAGGGATGTAGTGTGTGTGTGTGTGCATAGGGGATGCAGTTTGCATTTGTGTGTAAGGAATGCATTGTGTGTTTATCGTGTGTGTGTGTGTGTGAGTGTGTGGGTGTGTGGGTGTGTGTGTGTGTGTGTGTAAGGAATGCATTGTGTTAATCTGTATTTGTATGTGTAAGCAGGGACGTTTTAGTCACGAGGCCTAGGGCAGCACAAAACCAGGATACACCACTGTGTGTAAGGGATACAAGGTGTGTTTCTGTGAGTGTAATGTAATGCAGTGTGTGTGTCTGTAAGGGGTGCATTGAGTGTGTGTAAGAGATGCAGTAAGAGAAGCAGTGTGAGGGATGCATTGTATGCTTCTGTGTATGTGTGCAAGTTTGCATTGTGTGTGTGTTTGTGAGGTATGCATTGTGTTTGTGTGTAAGGGATGCATTGTGTGTGTGTGTGTAATGGATGCAATGTTTGTTTCTGGGTGTGTAAGGGAAGCATGGTGTGAGTGTAGGATGCCTTGTATGTTTTGCAGTGCCGTCTTTAACCCCTTAAGGACCAAACTTCTGGAATAAAAGGGAATCATGACATGTCACACATGTCATGTGTCCTTAAGGGGTTAATATTGATTGGACCCTGGGCAAGCATTTGCTTGGGCCCCCTGGACTCTGCCCTTCCCCCACACAAACTTCCACCCCCTGGCATGCAATCATGCCCTCCACCCCAACACAGTGGCAGAACTAACTACCCATCTAGCGCAAGAATGTAGAAAATATAGATCCTTATCTGTTGTACAATTCCCACGGTGCTATGCCGGCTGGGGCTCTACCATTTGGCCATTCTTGCAGGGCTGTATTTTTTAGCAGTGTTTGTACATTTGAATGTGAGCATATTGTTGCATGTAGAGTATGTGTGTGCATGTAGGGAATAGTATTGGTGTTTGAGTGAAGGGGTTTGTTTCTACCCCTGTTTGTGTTTGCAGGGGTGTGTTTGCATGTTATGTTTGATTGTTGGGATGTATGACATACATACACACACACACACACGTGCGCACAGAGATAAAAACACTGGCACATCCACAGACAGAGATACACACTTACAAGCACTGACATAGATATGTACACACACTGAGATACACACAGACACACGAGTACACATGCAGGGGTGTATTTGTGTGCAGTGTTGGCGTAGGAATGCTGAGATGTATGCATTGCCACACAGATGCACACTTACACAAACTCTGAGATAAACACAGGAACGCAGATACACATGCAGTGGTGTATTTGTGTGCAGTGTTGGAATGCAGTGGTGTAATTGTGTGCCGTGTTAGCATTGGAATGCAGTAGTGTAATTGTGTGCAATGTTGGTACTGGAATAAGGAGATGTATGCATTGCCACACGCATAGATACACACTTACACAAACTGACACTCATATAAAAACACAGGTACACATAAACAGACATGCAGGTACACATACAAACTAAAACACAAGTACACAGACACAGGTATACATACACAGATACACATAAACACAGACACAAAGGTACACATGCAGTGACACAAAAACAGTCAGATACACACACACACCCAGATACACACATACAGTCAGATACACAGCCAGATACACACACACACACACAGCCAAATACACACACTGAGACACACAGCCAGATACACACACTAACACTCACACTGTCAGATACACATACACACACTGACACTTACACAGCTAGATACACACACTGACACTCACACAGCCAGATACACACATACAGTCAGATACACACACATACAGATACACACACAGTCTCATATACACAAACAGTCAGATGCACACACATACAATCAGATATACACATACATAAAGTCAGATATACACATACATACATACAGTCAGATACACACACATACAGTCACACATAATCACCTCACTTCCTCCCGGCAGTCAGGAAGACAGGGGCTTAGTCAGAAGCACTCTTTAAGGGTCGGGGGCCCTGATTACTTCACCTGCCGCAGCCCACTGGGAAATTTCTCAGTATCCCGGTGAGCTGTGTGTCCCCTACCCCCTGTCCCTTAAGTCCCCTTCAGTTTCCTGTACCCGGCCGGACTGACGAGAAGTGCTCACTGAGTGGGCACTTCCTTTCAGACCGGCCAGGTACAGGAAATAGACGCTCCTGTACAGCGGTGCGCTTCCCTCCTGCCAGGTCACTCGAATCTTGCGCCCACCAGGCTGGTGTGCCCTAGGCGACTGCCTAAGTCTTCTATAGGAAGCAGCTGGCCCTACCCATAGGAAAGCATTGGCTGAGATCATCAATTCTGATTTTTTTTTAGCAAGGTTTGACTACTTACCTGAATCCCACTGGGGGCTCTAGCAACATCTGCTGATTCTAGTGTTCTCCAACAAGAGAAGTAGGATCTCTCTTTGAGCAAAGCAGAACCAATGCAGGACCACAGCCTTTATTATTATTTTATTATTAGTATTATTATATTTATATAGCATCAACATATTCCGTAGCGCTTTACAATGGGTATTCTAACAAACATGTATTTGTAACCAGACAAGTTTGATGCACAGAAACAGAAGGGTTGAGGGCCCTGCTCAATGAGCTTACCTGCTAGAGGGAGTGGGGTAATGTGACACAAAAGGTAAGGGAAGTATTAGGGAAGTAGATTGGTAGAATAGTATACAATGAAGACATAGTAAGGGTTTTTTTGTGGAGCGATTAACAGTTTAATTGATATGCTTTTTGTGAAAACGTGAGTTTTTAATGATTTGAGTCCTCCCAGGCAATACCTGTAATCATGTATTGATCCTACTTTGTTCTAAAGAGACATCTGGCTTCTCCTGTTGGAGTATGCCTGTTGCAGCACTGGTGCTGGTGGGATCCAGGTATCTTGTGAAACCGTTTAAAATCTTACCATAGGACAACACCAGGACTCCTGGCAATATAAACATTAGGGCTGGCTGTAGTGGTTTTGAAGTTCAGAGTGTCCCTTTAAAGTCCCAGGAGAGATTATATATAATTCTTCTATAAACAGCAGTAGATCTATGATTTTTCAGAAGCGTAAAATCTGAAATAAAGAACATGCTCGTGTAAGCTGTCTTAGGAATTCAAGAATTATATTTTATAGCAGGGCATGAGAAATTTGTTGGAGCAGTTCGTTACAGAATAAAAAATATTTATCAGATTTCTTGAGTAGATGCCAACTGGGTCTCCTACCTTGAGGAGTGTTAAAAATTAAATAAAGAACCCACCAAAAAAATCTGCATTTCTACCTATGAGATTTGTGTGACTTAGAAGTCTCTGACAGCAATATTAAGATTGTATTTATATTTTTTTTAAAAAGGAGGAAGGTATGTAGCAAAAAATCCTATTTTTTCTAACTGTAGAACAAAAAAACTCTATAGAATAAACAGCCAATTACTCAGAATAAAATACATATACAGCTTGTGTTTATAAAATATATATTTAAAAAAACGGCCTAAGATAAGGTTTTAAAGGGAGATAAAACCACATACTCGGGGGCGTGGCTTGCTGGTTAATGGAGTAGGTTGCATACCACAGAGGCTCTGCGACTTCAGCCCACATAACCCCGCACAATTACCTACCTACTGCTCCCCATGGGGAAACCTAGACGCCTGGGCACCCCAGGACCCTCGAGCAGTAGCCCACCGAGGAGAAATGCTGGCCCGATGGACGACTTCTTGTCCACTCCAGGCGGCCTTAGACACACACGGCCACTGACAAGATGGCGCCTGCCTCCCCGGGAGCGGACAGCCTAGCAGAATCGCTGATGAAAGGAGAAACCCTGACACAGATTTCCACAGAGCTAGCAGCTTTCTCGGCCAACATGTTCACCAAAACTGCCAAAATCGCCATGGTAACCAAGCTCCGGGCAGTGATAAGGGAGGAGATCATTGAGATACGCAGAGATCTCACAGCTCTGGAACAGCGGGTCTCCAAACTGGAGTCCGAAAATATACAGACCATACAGCACTCACAGGCCACAGACCATGCCACGGCCAGACAGGGTACAGTAATCCTCTCCTGAAACTAACGGTTACCTGCAGCAACACTTCACTTCCTAGAGGCGCCAGACTTCAGCTGGGTCAAGGGTGGACAGCATAGAGATGGTCCCTGGAACCCAATGATTTCCTCAGGCCCCAGCTCAGATGTAGCCCACTATCCTTGCCTTATTTGTAGGATCCCATGGCCCTATATCGTGGCCTGTATGGAAGCGGTAGCCTGTTAATCCCTACGGACCACACACAACAGGCTCCCTCACTCCCCCACAACTGACACCCCCTGTATATTTGGTCAGAAATTGTGTGCAGCACATACCCAATTCGTGGGACGGGCGAAGTTGCCCTGAGATACTCTCGGGTTTCATACCTCCCCCGCCCCTTCCTACTCACCAACTACTAATACCCAAACTCCTGCCCTTTCCCCCCCTTCTCCCTCTCTCTCACCTCTCTCCCGCTCTCGGTACCCACCTAGCCTGCCATGGCCTCAGGCTTCCGCCCCTCTCCATTACAGCTATGGTCCCATAATTTTAGAGGGCTTAACACCCCTGTAAAATGGAGACAACTGCTTAGGATGCTGTGGTCTCACAAGGCCTCAGTTGCGTTCCTGAGAGAGACGCATTTTAAAGGGGGCAAAGCCCCCACGATCAGCGATAGACAATTCCCCCTAGGTTACTATGCAAATAACCCAGACGATAAAAATGAACAGGTGTGGCAGCCATCTTCGCCCGGACAGTGCTGTTCCACTGTACTGTAACACACGCTGATCCCATGGGTAGATTCCTATTTGTAAAGGGCACTATAAAAATTCACCTTCGCCACAGTATTCTTCCCTAACAAAGGACAACACCTATTCATAGCTAAAACTCTATCCTTCCTGGAAGGGTTTCGTGATGGCACCCTGGTGCTAACCGGAGACCTCAAACTACCACTGGACCCACGCATGGACTCCTCCAGGGGTACCAGTACTATCCCATCACATTGCATTCAGAAGGCCAAGCAGGCCCTACACAGGGCGGGACTGACCGACTGCTGGAGGGTGGCGCACCCTGACGCTAACGACTTTACATGCTATTCAGTAGAATCGACAGTAGAATCGACTACATATTTCTTGCTCAGGAACTCCTTCCCCTCCTGATTTCCTCCACCATAGGGATCCAACACGACTCAGACCATGCCCCAGTCCTTGTCACCCTCAAATCACCACTCCTCAAACCGCAAGAATTCCAATGGAAACTTAACAAAAAATGTGCTGACTGGCGCCGACCTCATAACACAAACGCTAACCCAATATGTTATGAGCAATGCTAACCCTGAAGTGACACCCCTGAAGGTGTGGGAAGCGCATAAATGCGTAGTTCGGGGACATTTCATTAAACACTACACCCAACGCAAAAAAGAATTGACCAACCACATGTTAGACCTAACACGTAAAATAGCGGACCTAGAGACATGCCATAACAGGAAGTTGACGGACGACACATACCTACAACTGACAGACACTTGCAGACAACTCAAAGACTTGCTATCCCAAAAACTACTACATGCTATCTGAAAATCTAACAGACATTTCTATGAATTCTCCAACAAATGTGGTAGGTTACTAGCACGCACCTTGCAACAGAGACAGAGGCAAAACCATATACACTTGGTCAAGATGGGACAGAGATTAGGACCCCAGATGGCATACTCCAGGCCTTTCAGGCTTGTACAATTTAGCACACAACGCCCAAACTCCAGCAGCCCCCCAACGCCAACTCTGCATAAATGAATTCATTTAGAAATATGTAGACTGAAAGCTCATGGCGGAACTGGCGGAGCAACCCCTGTACATAAAATAACTCTCCACTGTCCTCAAACAGTCCAAGACCAACAAAGCCTGGGCCCAGACAGCCTCCCAGTCTCATACCTACGCGCATTCCGAGAAACTTTGCTGCCGCACATGCTATGGGGCCTGAACGCTATCCTGACGGGTAGCCGGTTCCCGAAGGACACACTCAGCACAATGGTCGCAGTCCTACCGAAGGAGGGGAAACTGCCGGAGTTTTAGGCCGATCTCACTTCTGAATGCGGATCTTAAACTATTTGCCAAAACTATAGCGGTAAGGCTCTCTCGAGTTCTACCTACTCTAATACACCCAGATTAGGTTGGTTTTGTCCCCAACAAGGAGGCTCTGGACAACACCATCAGAGCTCTCAACATAGTCCACTCTGCCTGGTCGACACACAAGGACCTGGTGCTCGTTTCCATGGATGCAGAAAAGGCCTTCGACCGGGTGGATTGGACCTGGAAGCCACACTTCGGCACATGCGATTTGGCCCTCACCTCCGCTCCTGGGTGATGGCTCTCTACACAACCCCGTTGGCCCGCATCTGGATCAATGAATCCGATCCGGAATGGCACAAGGCAAGAATTCCCCCAGTCCCCCCTCCCATTTGCCCTCTCTCTAGAACCATTTCTGGAGGCAGTCAGATGGAATGGGGGCATTACGGGGTACAAACTGAACTGCATAGGGCACAGGGTAGCCGCATATGCAGACGACATGCTTTTCTTCCTGGAAAATCCGCTAGTCTCCTTACCCAACCTCTTCCATGCCTTTCCATTTTACTTGGTGCAGGGATGAACTCAAATATCTTGGGGTTTGGCTGCCAAAGGATCCGACACACCTGTACCAACAGAACTTCCTCCCCATTCTCACAGCCATACAGACAGACCTACACCGTTGGACAGGTCTGTATGTTTCCTGGTTCGGCCTTATCAACGCGGTAAAGATGAACGTCCTCCCACACCTTTTATACCTGTTCCAGACGGTGCTGGTGACCATACCGAGAGCCTTCTTTCAGTTCCTTGCCACCGCAATACGGGGGTTTGTATGGAATGGGAGGGCGCCCAGGATCAGTAAATCACAACTAGAACTCCCCAAAACTCAAGGAGGCGCCGGACTCCCGTCCATCCTGGGGTACTATCACATTGCATGTATCCTCAGGATTGTGGACTGGCACGCCCACCCAACTACCAAGATATGGGTCCACATGCAACTATCACAGACATAGGGTACTAAACCCGCCTGCCTCTGGCTCGGCACCATGACATATGGTTCTCTCCTGACCAGCATTCCAATGATAGATGCCTCCCTGCGCGTTTGGTGCACTCTCTGATATTCGCAACAATAACCAAATAACCGAGCCCTCTGACACCCATCACACATAACCCAGAAGTGGGGGTCGGACTGACGCCGGCCAGCCTACGACCATTCACACACTCAGACTGGATGTACATTTACCAATTCTTACAAAGGGACAGACTCAAACCCCTGACAGACATCCTCGCTGACACCACACCTTCAGGCATAGACAAACTTCATTGCAACCAACTACAGACATACTATGTGACCTTTCCGAGCAAACAGTGTCTTCATAGAGAAGCCTACACAATTTGAGGCCATTTGCATTAAGAGACGCCACCTAGAGAAAGGGGTTTCCTTCCTACACGCCCTACTCCTTAATGGGGAAAACACCCTGGCCCCGAAATTCATGGCTAAATGGGAAAGGGAGACAGAAGTGGTAGAAAATATTCATACTCACACATAAATGCACCATTAGCTCCAAGTACCAGGAGATGAGCTTTTAAATTGCTGGCTCACTGGTATAGGACACCTGACATGTTGCCCCGTATAAATGCGGATATCCCAGATGAATGCTGGAGGTGCGGCAATGCCACCGGCACCGCTCTCCACATTTGGTGGAGCTGCCCAGTTGTAACCCCTTTCTGGGCAATGGTGCACACAAAGATTCGGCAAGTTACAGATACCGAATTGCCACTCCAACCACTCCCCATGCTCCTACACCACACGGACACAGCTCTCAATACATACAAGAAATCCCTGACGAAACACCTACCTTCCTGCAATGGATGGATAAAATTGGAGAGATCTATAGTATGGAATATTATAATGCTACACGGTAGGCTGGAAAAATGCACCCATACATGGGCTCCGTGGCTGCTGTTCCTCTTGTCGGGCGGGGTGGAGAGCTGAGAGCCCCCCTCCCCCAATTCCCACACCTTCCCCCTCTACCTCCACTGCCCCCCCTCTCACATTAGGATTTTACTACATCCCCTTGTTCAAGGGATGGTACAGGAAAAGTAAGCTTCAACGTTGCATTGGATGTGTGTTACGACCGACTCATACCCTTATAGGGTGACCGGACCTCTAGGTCACAATAACTAGCCTCGCAGCATCTACCAACTACCAACCCGTGTAGGTCTCTGACAGGACGACTTTTTTTTACTAAGACGACCCTCAGACTTGCCTACATAGGGCCCACGTCCCCAGGTATCCCTGAGATGAAGTTCCCACTTATGACGCAGTCGTTAGAACGCGGCGATGCAATGTATACAACATGTTTTAAGATTGTAACCTTGCTAACCGCTAATACTACAGCATGTTACTATGTATTACCTTCCAAGAAATGCACTCTTAGTCTCAAACTCCCCAAAACTCTACTGCACTGCAGATTGTCTTGTACACCCAGTTAACTTTACGCCCACATATGCCCCCATTGAATAGAAGCCGTGATGATATCGACATAGGCCCGACCTGCCTTAAACACTTGGAGAACCTTGACTGCCTGAACCCATAATCTGTCCTACAGAATACCCATGCATAGCAGCCACTACACAATTGACTGTTCTTAACACAAGCTATCAATATATACGTGCCTGACCGCAGTGTAAACCCATGATGGTGAGATACACAGGCTTGGAAGGAGCCCAGGCACTAAGCGTTGCTCTGGACATGTTGTTGACCTTGGTCATACCCTGACTGCAGCTTCATCTAACCCCTATGGCGGAACATAACAGTATTTGTTAATCCCCACTTACGAGGGCCCCGCTTCTATATGCTGCCTCACGACTACACTTTGGCTTGACCCTGATACTACCTGCCTGTTCCTAGGACCCTACATGTGCCTGAATTCAGGTTTCATTTCACTATAAATGCAACCTGCACCTATGTTCATATGATCCATATTGTTCTTCAATTGCACCTCAAATGGAGGCTGATGTATATGCATCATTACCCTGAATTGTCCAAACAGTTTACAAGTGAAAATAAAGATTGTCAAAAAAAAAAAAAAACACATACCCCATGACAAGATCAATAGGGACATTGTATGAGTTGTGAATGAATCAAGCTTTATATATGGGAAATATTTAGTCATCAACACCTGTTCCTCTGTCACTTATGTTGTCTTTTCTTTTTGTTAGTTTATTGAAAGGCATGTTTGCACATAATACCTTACTTCCACTGTTAAACGGGTAATGCATTATCTTTCTTAAGTTAGTTGATGTCAAACAGCTGCTGTGATTCAAAGTTAGTCTTTAAAATTCCTTGTGTTTATTTACTAAAGACCTCATGCCCCTTGTCTAGATTACAAAAAGAAAATATCTAGTACAATTCAGCAGCATTTTTACACAGTAAAATCTAGACACTGATCACAGCATTTATCAGTATATATCTGGATTTTGCCATACTGACTTCAAATTAACATGGATGTAGTCTAGATTCCTGCCTGTCTGAATATAACCACGTACCCAAAAGATTGTGGTGAGACCACAGGGCAAATATAACAGTTAGGACTTCTCAAAGACCAACTTGAGATATGCAGGTGATGTTAACAGTGATTTCTGGATATAACCAAACAGCTGACACAATTTTGTTGGACCAAATTTGCAGGCAGTGGCCAATTTAAATACAAGCTCTCATTACAAAAATCTGAAATTGGCATCTTATGAAGTTATTAAAATATATCATATAATGAATATGTTTATAGTATTCTTTAAATGTATTATTTATGTGTTATATTTTGTTTTATGTTAACCCTTTGCCTTCTTGTACAGCCAGTGAGCAAAAATAACCGATATCTGTAGATTCAGCTGCAAAAAGCTGCATTCTTAGTATTCTTAGTGAATCTGGTTAAAATGTATGTGTTTGATAGATATTCAAATCCTATAGTTTATATATGATTTGGATGTGAGAATTATTGATTTTAATGGGATAGTCTAAACACCAAAACAATATTAACTTAATGAAGCAGTTTTGGTGTATGGACCATGCCCGTGCAGTCTCACTGCTCCATTCACTGCCATTTAGGAGTTAAATCAATTTTGTGTCTATTTATGCAGCCTTAGCCACACCTCCCCTGGCTGTGACTGACACAGCCTGCATGAAAAAAATGGTTTCAATTTCAGTCTGTACAGTGTGTTTACTTCAGAAGTTTTTATCTCCTGCTCTGTTAATTGAGCTTTAATCACACACAGGAGGTTCCTGTAGGCTCCAGCAGGCTATAAACAGAACAAGAAAAAATAATTCTAAATTAAACAGACTGTGCAGTAAAGGAAGTTTAAACGTTAGATCTCTCTATACATAAAATGTGTAGGTAGCATGTGTAGGTCATGTGCATTGGCGTGTGGCTCATGTGCATTGCCGTGTGGCTAAGGCTGCATAAACAAAGTGATTTAACTCCTAAGTGAAAGAGAATTGAGCAGTTATACTGCAAGGGTATTCTCTACACCAACATCACTCCATTAAGCTAAAGTTGTTTTAGTGCTTTCATATTTGCCTTTAGTAAGTAAGAGGATTGCAAATCCTGTTACAACGCCATTGTTTTAACCAAATTTTAATGATTTGGACCAAATTCAATACTTATTGAATAACAAAACCCTAACTGAAAATTCACAATTGTGGCTTTTTTTTTTTGTTTTGTGTTTGTGAAATAGTTATGATTCCACACATTGACTGAGAATAATCATTATTACTTATTGCCTTTGTAAATTGAAATTGTGCATGATTTTATGAAGTTATGCTTTGGAATCCAACATATTCAGTCATTTCTGTTTTGATAATTAGAGGGAAAATTACAACCCATTTAAAACATAAGAGACAGAGGGTTTATTTGCTCCAGGATTTATTAGCAGTGCAATTAGTACATTTGTCATGTACTTAACACAACACAAAAAAAAAAAGCGCTACCGGTTAATTTCCTTATTATACAGAAATAATTGAATTGACGGGCCAGTAAGCACTGATATAGTAAATACCTCTGCATTAGTATGACATGAACATTGCTATTTGGAAATTAGAGCATAAGTATGTTCCGCTTAGATTCCTGCAATAAAGCATGTTTACCATGAATACATTACACCGAACCTTTGATGTGGACCTGAGAATTTCTAACTATACAGGGAAATTCAAGATTAATTTCCCAATTAAATGTAAATATAAAATAGAAATAGTATTTAATCTTAGAATGGGTAGCTTCTTTAATTTTTCTGTAGTTATATTTGTATAAGTAGTCCAACCAAATACCATGCATGCTGACTGAACTTAGAGGAGATATGTCCAGTGTCCACTTAAAGGGGGTACCCAGACCACTTCATCCCATTTAAGTGGTCTGGGTGCAGTGTCCCAGTATCCCTTAGTCCTACAATGTAAATCATTTCAGTTTTAGAGGAACTATAATAACATTGCAGGACTAAGCGTGCGTCTAGTGGCTGTCAATCAGACAGCCACTCAAAGTACTTCCTGATTGTGAGGCGTCTTTTGGTCACCTAAATGACGCTGGACATCCTCACACTTTGCATGAGGACATCCAGCGTCAGTTAAATCCCAATAGGAAAGCATTGTAGCACCTAATGCACTTGGGCACACACCAGGCATGAGCATTAGCTCTTCATGGGGGTAGGCGGGAGCAGGAGGGGACCAGAGGGAACTATAGTGTAAGGAATATTGTGACAAACTCTCCTTTCCAAGTGAGTTTGCCATGAGTTCCTGGAGGAGCCTGCTTGCCAGCCTTGTGCCCACAGACTATGGACCCTGTAAAATGTGATGTAAAAGTCTCTGTGTATTTGGACTACATGGTTCGGGAACCGAACAGCCGCACAAACCTGAGACCACCCTGGAGCTTGTTAAGCCTAAATGATTCTTTGTAGCAATTTCCACCGCAGTGTTCTAAGTGTTCATCTGGGTGGCCACAATTCCTTTGGACGACCACAAAGTGATGCCCATTTTGTTCACATGAACACAGGTGTTTTTTGTGCCTGGAGATAATTGGGTTTAATACAGTGCTTGACTCAATTATCTCCCAGGTACAGGGGAGGGATTATCTTGTTTTGTATGGGAATTTCCTGGACCTGTGAGCCAATGTAATTGTGTGTATGTTTTTACTGTAGTCTACTCTCATGGCCAGGGGCTAGTACCCCTTGCATGGGGACTTACATATAAGGCCAGTTGTGGCTGCCAATAAACGTATTCCAGCTTGTACTCCCAGAACTATGTGTCGTCTGGTTACTGGGAAGGGAAAGGGCTAATCATTGTTCCAGCTTGTTCCAGCGTGGAGGATTCAGCGGGGAAAGTCCTTGTAAGGACTAGATTTCCCAGGACTGAGTGTCGTCCAGTGCCTAGGAGTGTCTCGAGCGAATTCCCCATTCGGCTCCAGGAGGGAGTGGTTCCAGGACCCCAGTCAAGCCATGGCGACAGAGGGCTAGAGTGCTGAGGTTTGTCCCCTGTTGCAGCTAGGAAGCGGTCCTTGGCGGAGGTACCCAGCCAGGGGTACTGGGAGCTCCGTTACAAATACAGCTTTGTATTCCTAGCACCGTAGAATCCCTTTATCATAAAGTATATTATTTACATTTATCAAGGTAATCTTCCCTTCATTTTATGCATCATAATACCAGGAAGAATACATTACAGATCTGCATAGGAAATCTAGCTGGGATTTAAAATCAATCAATAATATATCAAAAAAACTGTCTTGATTATTTGGATATTGACCAACTCTCACATTATGTCTGTCATGCTTACACACAATTATAATAGAGATATTTAAAAGGCGCACTGTCTTGTTTTTTGTTTATTCAGTTTTCCTTTCCTTTCATCCCTCGAATATTCATGATTATACTCTGTCTTGCCACCATTTATATCTGTTATTCTTTCTTCCTTGTGCGAGATCTCAATAAATTGGTGCTGTCAGTTTGATCTTCTCTGCCCAAGGTGTCCGCAGTTTACCTTTCTGTGAGAGTCTTTTGACTAATTGATTGTGGGTAAATCGGCTTAGCAACTTAAATGGAACTTTGGTTAAACTCCGCCCATTGCCAAAGATTGCCTCAGATCTCACTTTCCATTAAAAAAAAGTAATCCCTATGTCTCCTTATGCTTAACTAAAAACCTTAAAGGTTTCATTAAAATAAAAAAATACAAAACAAAAAGAAATAGAGGCACAAAAAAAAAAAAAAATAATAAAACCTGTAATATATCAATGCTGCTTTCAAAGGTCACCAAAAGGATAGAAAAATGTACAAGGCCATATCAGATTTTTCCCAAATTGTTTAGGCTTAACACCTGATTACATTGTGCACATAAGAACCACCATCATAGTGCATTACCTTTTACTTTTGTGTGGGCTGCTTTGTATATGAGGTAGACAAGTTCCCATTGTCATCTTCACAGATGACAATGCGGGCTGGTGTAAGGAAGCAGGGTAGAATTACATATGCAAAAAAGTGCTCCGAGCATTTTAATGCATTTGATCAAAATCTCAACCTCCATCTTTAACATGCGACTGTTTGCTGTTTATAGTGATGAAATCTTTCTCATTTTTCATGTGACCTCAACTATATATTAAACTTAATTTAGACTTAATATTAGAGAAATGTTTTAACTTTGAAATGGTGTATGGACGAAGCACAAACTGTTTTGTTTGATATGTGATTCAGAGTTCTGTCTATTGTAACAAAGGAGAAAATCTGTACTGCACCAACAAGTGACAGTACAGATTAAAGGGGTAGCAGAGCAAATATCATAAAAATACGACCTGTGTATAGAATGACACAACAATTTCCAGGATATCTAGAATGTGTAAAAAAATCACACAATGGTGAAGTATGTACAATAATGAGTGGTTCAGACCCGGAGGTAGAGAACTTACAAGATTATACTGGAGATCAGCGCCTGTCTCCCTTCCAAAGGGTATATATACAAAACGGCGTTTCCTTCAGGATGGGTATGCGATGTAGTATAGCAGCATATGCAGAGACCTCCAATCCTCAAAGGCAAAAAGATATATAGAGCAGTATTGTAGTAAAAAAGAGAATTTATTAGTACAAAATGCACTTACATCAATAAAAGGTAAAAGCAGCTTGTCTCCACTAAACAAGTGGTACCCAGGAGAAACGAAATCCCTCTGTGGTAAAATGAACAATAAAAAGAAAAGCCAAAAACATTAAAAGTCTCTAGCTGGTATCCAACGCGTTTCGTCTTCTAGACTTCTTCAGGGATATGTAGTAACGTTCACATAGTCCTTTCTTTATATAGGGCTCCAAGGTCTTTCATTTTGCCGCGAACCGGAGAACATACTTCCGGGTTTCGTTTGTGCCGGTTGTTGATTGGCCGGACGTGATGACGTGTTCCGGCCGTCTGTGTAAGGAAGAGCTATTTCCGCGTTCCACTATGGAACGCTTGCCGTCCTATCACTTAAGACTGAAAACGCTTCCGCGTTCCACCGTGGAACGCACGGCAATTCCGGCAACCAAAAGGTTGCAACGAAAAGACGAGCGCCCAGGGCGGAACCACGGAAGACTAATGGAACAGATAAAGACTGTATGGGCTCAAGCCCAACAAACAGGGGGGAACAAAAAATAAATAAAATCAAAAGGGATAAAAATAATAATAATAAAAATAAGAAACAAGAACAAGAAAAAAACCATCAGTAAACCATACATAATAAATAAAAATACAAATACAAATATATAAGTGTCACAAATACACCCAAAACTGACATAATAAAATACAAAGAAAATACAAAATAATAATCATACTAGATGCATAAAACCAATATACCCTAAAAAACTAAAAATGTCTCAAAAGAATCACTGTATTATATAGACTACAAAAGCCCCCCTTAATCAGAGTTCTGTCTATGGTGCAAAAAAACCAAAAAACCCAAAAGCAAAAGATGATTGATAGTAAAAAAGATGATTGATAGTTAGGGGACAGCCAATAAACGTGACCAATAGATTAAAGGGACACTATAGTCACCTGAACAACTTTGGCTTAATGAAGCAGTTTTGGTGTATAGAACATGCCCCTGCAACCTCACTGCTCAATCCTCTGCCATTTAGGAGTTAAATCCCTTTGTTTATGAACCCTAGTCACACCTCCCTGCATGTGACTTGCACAGCCTTCCATAAACACTTCCTGTAAAGAGAGCCCTATTTAGGCTTTCTTTATTGCAAGTTCTGTTTAATTAAGATTTTCTTATCCCCTGCTATGTTAATAGCTTGCTAGACCCTGCAAGAGCCTCCTGTATGTGATTAAAGTTCAATTTAGAGATTGAGATACAATTATTTAAGGTAAATTACATCTGTTTGAAAGTGAAACCATTTTTTTTTTTCATGCAAGCTCTGTCAATCCTAGCCAGGGGAGGTGTGGCTAGGGCTGCATAAACAGAAACAAAGTGATTTAACTCCTAAATGACAGTGAATTGAGCAGTGAAATTGCAGGGGAATGATCTATACACTAAAACTGCTTTATTTAGCTAAAGTAATTTAGGTGACTATAGTGTTCCTTTAATTGAGTGAAATGTATAATTTAAGTTGTGGGAGTTTTTTTCCAGCTATTATTGCTAACAGTAGATGCTAATATCGATGAAAATGTATATATTATTCTAAAATTTCCAGTGATTGGCTACATTATATTCCACAGCTTAAAATCTATGATATACTAGTTTCTGCTTTCTTCATGGATTGTCATTCTGGAAGATCAGTAATAGTACAGATTCTGGGGTTTGTTGGGTTCCAAAGAAGCCATTGATTAGTTAAGGGATATTCCTTGTACTAAATTGTTGCTAATTATTGACATGCTTATCTGATATGTAGAATGTAGCCTCTGTGTCCACAGTTACACCAACATTTATTGTTTTTAGATGAATGTATATGGACAAGGCGAGTGGATAAGCTACCAAATAAGACACAATATGTTCTTAAGGTCATTTTCTTTTCTCAAAGAGCTAAGTATAACCGTAATATCCACGTTCACATACGGCATACATTATCTACATAGGCATTATGCGTATATTGATGCATATATTATAACAGCGACACATGGCCACATTTTTCTTGATATATCATAACATAAAACTTAATCTATGTAATTTACATCAGGATTAGAGCTTAAATGACAGAAATAAAACAAGTAGTTAGCATAATTTTCTGAACTAGATTTATGTGGGTAACAAAGTAGATTAAACAATTTAAATCAGCCATAATTCTTCTTGACCTCTCTGCTGCCTTTGACACCATTGATAATGCTCTAATTCTTTAAACTCTTCAATCACTCGGTCTCTGTGACTCTGTCCTCTCGAGGTTTTCCTCTTATCTCTCCCAACGCTCATTCAGTGTCTCCTTTTCTAATTATACCTCCTCGCTTTGCTCTGTCCTTGGTCCCCTTCTATTTTTTCTTTATACTGCCTCTCTTGGCAAACTTATTACCTCATGTGGATTCCACTACCACCTGTACGCTGATGACACCCAGATATATCTCTCCTCCCCAGAGATCTCCCCTGCTGTCCTGCAATGTGTCACTGCTTGCCTTTCTTCCATCTCTGACTGGATGTCCTCCCACTTTCTGAAACTAAATCTCTCTAAAACTGAGCTCCTTGTCTTTCCTCCTCCTAATATCGATCCTCCTCTTTTGCTCTCCCTTCAAGTTAGTGGTATCCACATCAGTCCATCCTTGCAAGAGCGCTGTCTTATAGTCATACTTGTTTCTGGCCTCACCTTTGAACCTTACATCCAGCATGTTACCAAATCCTGTAGATTCCATCTTAAAAACATAGCCCACATCCGCCCCTTTCTTACACAAGATGCTACTAAGGAGCTTGTCCATGCTCTAGTTATTCCCCGCGTGGATTATTGTAACTCTCTCCTAATTGGTCTTCCCAAAAGCCGTATTGCCCCGCTACAGTCTTTAATGAATGCAGCCGCCAGACTGATTTTCCTCTCTAGTCAGTCCTCTCACACCTCACCCCCCTGTTAGTCATTATATTGGCTTTCTGTATCCTATTGGAGCCAATTCAAAGTGCTAACCCATACCTATAAAGCATTGACTAATTCTAGCCCCTCTTATATCTCTTCACAAATCCATAGGTATGCTCCTTCTCGGTCTCTCCGCTCTGCCCGTGACCTTCTCCTATCCGCTGTATGCACGCGTACAGCCAACAGCCATTAGACTTTCCCCTTGTCTTTAATAGTTTAAGAAGTGCCTTAAAACCCATCTCATTAGGAAAGCTTATGGCCTCCAAGAGTAACCTCTACCTCACATACCTGTCTCTTGCTCTCTCCTAACAGGCAGCACTCTACTCTCTCCTCCAACTCTGATTCACTCCCACCTTATTTGATTTCTATTACCAGTCCTATTGTGTTTTACACCCCACCTCCTATAGACTGTAAGCTCGCTTGAGCAGGGTCCTCTTCAACCTAACGTTCCTGTAGGTTTTCTTGTAATTTTCCTATTTATAGTTAAATCCCCCTCTTCTATTGTAAAGGACTACAGAATATGTTGGCGCTATATAAGTGACAATAATAATAACAGAACGCAATTAAGTTAGCTTGACATGATATGTCTTTCATAAAACCTTTTAGTAAATTAATACTTAGCTCAGTCTGAAAAAAATCATCAGCATTGAATTTAATACGTGACCTTAAAATGTTACTTATAATGAACACTTCTGTATTATATTGATTTAATGAGAAGACTTGCTGGCAATTAATTGGCTCATTATAGTCCTTAATATATGCCTTGTAATAAAACCTGTACTATTCATGTCTATAAGAAGTGTGTGTTTGTTTGTTTTGACTAACTAAAATACCTGCATGAACCTGTCAAATTATTATAGTACAAACCTTACGCAATACTGCGGTCTACGTCTTCATGCAGGTCTGCCCTATAGTGATACAGAACTGTAAACCTAATTAGTAGGGAGGTTTTTTACATAATGACTGGTTATTAAAAATAAAAGAGTAGACCGCAAATTCCAGTTTACTATTACCTGTGCCAACATGCAAATTTTACTCCACCCAAGTTCTAATCTGTGCCTTTTTATGAATACATTAATAAACCCCTTTAGAACAAGGGGGTTAGACAAATACAATGATGTGACAGCTCTAGAACATCATCTCTTGCAAAGGGGTAAACATGTAATATAGGGATTATCAGCTGAAAACGTGTGTGCATCTTGCAATATTGCATTTAAAAATTTATTACATCTTGTGCTAAAATGTTCTAAACTTGTTGAGGACTTTTGTTTTATTTTTAAATAGAAAAGTAAATAAATGATCAGTTGTAAAGTGGACTTCCTTACTTTGACCCATCGGCACCAATGCAGCTTTAAAGCATTTAATAGGGCTAGGCCTCATTTATACAGCCATTTCTCACTTTATGAACTCCCTCTTTATGAACTCCCGCCTTTATGAACTTTTTTCTGGAAGCGCCATTTTGTTTCACTGCCATTTTGTGTCAGTGGTCCACGGATAAGGACCGAGAAGAGTGCTTTGGAGCACAAACAAGAAGAGAAGAAGAATAATTTGTGGTCAGGAGTAGACAAGAAGAGAGATGAGGATCAGGAACACAGTTCCTGAAGATAAAGGGAAGTCTAAAAAAAACAGGTTTAGATTGTACTGTATTCTTTTTGTGCTTTCATGGGCAAACATTACAGATCCTGTAATATTATTGCACTGTGTGCTATTGAGTATAGATTTGACTTGATTTGTCTGACATAGCTGTCTGTGTGTATGTGTTTGCCATTGTGCCATGTTTTGGCAGGCAGCAATAGTAAGGAGCAGGAGGAGGGCTGAAAAGCCTGAAAAAGGGGAGAAGGAAGAAAGTTTGAGAGCTATAAAAATAAAAGGAGTAACAGAAAAGTGCTAAAAAAAAAAGAGATGCAATCTTGAAAGTAAGAGAGGAGAAGGAGGAGAGTTTGAGAGCTGTAAAAATAAAAGGAGTAAAAGAAAAGTGATAAAGGAGAGGGGGAAGCTGATAATGAAGAAAATTAAAAAGTATGAGGGTTTAAGAGAGGTGCCCCCATTCAACAAGTGCAGCATGTCTCTTCATTGAATAGTATGAGAATTGATGATAATTTAAAGAAGACTTCAATATGGTATGCATGCCTTTAAAATTCCTACAACATACATGTATTTGCTATGCTTTCATTTTGTATTTGTACTTAATAATTTAGGTTTTCAATGGTAAAATGTGTTGGTCAGAAACGGAACCCGTGTTTATTACATTGTGTCTATGGGAAATTAATTCTCACTTTATAAACTAGGCTTTGGAACCAGTTAGTTTGTAAAGTCGGGAACTAGATGTATATGCTTTATGTGAGGAAGCTAAAGATTGGGCATCATTGGATCTTCCAACAAGACATTCCAACAAGCATACCTTAAATTCCACCATGGCTTGGTTGTAGAAGAAGTCCTGGAAATTTCTACAGTGACCATTACAGTCACCTGACTTGAATCCCATGGAAAATCTCTGGTGGAATTTGACGGTGGTTGCAGCACACAAACCCAGGAATATCACTGAACTAGAGGCCATTGCTCATAAGCCTCAGGAACGCAGCCAGAAGCTGGCATCTGGCTATGTATCTCATTTGCAGCTGGTCATAACAGCAAACAGGTGCTCCACTTAGTACTACAGATGCTTGCCATGAAGGGAATAGAATAATTTTGAGACTGGAGAAGTCATTATAAGTTGCATTTTCAGTTGAATTCTGGGCAACCGCTTGAAGTATTTGTTGTGTCAAGCTATTTCAGTTGCTTCTGTTTGATTTATTCATTGCAAACAGCTAAATGTCTGTAAATTTTGACAATAAACCTGATTTTAAATGAGGGTTGAATAATTTGAATTACAACTGTATGTCTCCTTGAGTGTCTCCTCCTTCTAATGCAGGTGGCTTTGTAGGTCAGATCGCTCAGAGATGTCAATGGCTGAGCTGTGCGCTTGCATTTGATAAGGAAGTATTTTTCTGGAGTGATATAGCATGGCTAAAGAGTTAGGCATATGGTGCATTTTTTTTATACAAAGCTATGATTTGAGCATGCACAAAATACAGCATATTAACAAGGCCATTAAGCAGTGTAGCACATAGATATAATGTTAAAGTACCAATATAACTAAACTTCCACAATGAACAAGCACTGACAGTTAAGATAGTTAGATGAACAGATTGAATTTATTATTCTGCTTGACCATCAGGAACATGAGCACAATCAGTACAACTGTTCCACCTGTGAATTCTATACGTGTTAACATGCACATAGAATCAAAACATTTTGTGCAAAATGAAAATGTGTGAAAATGACTATAGTATGATGTTATCACATGTATAATTCAGCATCCTTCCTTAAAGGGGCACTCTAGGCACCATAACCTCCATAGCTTATTGTAGTGTTGATGATTTTTTGGAGTTGTTTGGCAAAAAATGTTGGACCCAATCCTCTAGCCTCATCGATAATGCAGAAATTACACTTTAGAATCTGTCCCACCTTAAGTCACAAAGTTAGGCTGAAAGCACAGGACTAAACCTTTTCTGTAATGACTAAACCTTTTTGATTTCAGAAAAGCTTTTTTTTTTTGTGTTTTATTATTAATGTTGTACTTAGTCTGTTTCAGGGAAAATTTGAGGAACAAGGTCGGATTAGCCATGTTGACATGCAGTACACATATGGGAGTCAACACAAAGTCTTAAAGGGACACTATAGTCACCCAGACCACTTCAGCTCAATAAAGTGGTGTGGGTGCCAGGTCCCTCAGGTTTTAACCCTTCACATGTAAACATAAGAGTTTCAGAGTGTAACGGCACCCGGGGCATAAAGGGTTAAACCGCCGTTTAGAAGATCTTCCCCTTCCAGAGATACAGGCACAGCTACTGCAGAACACCAAACTCCCGAACTGAATACAAGGGAATGCTCCAAACTCCCGAACTGCATACAAAATAGCACTCCAAACTCCCGAACCCGAACCTCACCAATAGCTGCTAGCAGACGAATAGGAAAAGCATCCAAGCGGCTTACACTCCTACCAAACAATCTCTATCAGCATACAGTAAATCCCCCCAAAGACGATACAGAGCTCCGTGTTGAGGGTCAAGCAGTGGTCTGGTTTAATGTGGGCTACCTGCCCGGTATTTATGCAGGTCTTCCACCTGGTGGACACTCCCCTAGGGGACCAGATGGAAGACTGGGACACAAATGGTAAAATGACCAATCACAGGCATACAGGGTTAAAACACTCCCACAGTACATTACAATCCCTCCCCTCTATCCTGGAGATAATTGGGAAGTAACCCAATTATCTCCAAGGACAGAGGCAAAAACTCCATTAACCACATGGTTACAGTAAAACACTAAAATACAATAAAATACATAATGTTGCAAATAATGAATAAAACATATACATTCTACCTATCCCCAGATAGCTTAGATCTGAGCGCACATTATTACCGAATGGCGCTCAGATCACATACATACAGTTCAATGGCCATGGAGCCAAAGTCTTTCTCATAGTCTTTCGTTATACGAATAGGCTCCATGGCATGGCTATCTGGGGTGATGCTGTTCATACAGATAAACTACCGAATGAACAGACAGTCGGTTAAATGACCGAAGGCAGAAGTAGGGAGGCTGACGGCTCAGCGGTGTTCGCGCAAATAAGTGACCGTTCAGGACTTTAAAATGGCCGCCGCCACGTGTTCAGCAAACGAACAAAGGCCACCTAGTATTCATCAATTAAGCTGCGGAGGTAAATTGCCGACACACTCCAGCTCCCAGGTGGTCCAGTCATTCGTGCGTTAGGTCGGTAGATTAAATCTACCAACCGCCGGGCAGAAAGGCACGAACAAGCCTTTTTCTGCAGGCGAAAGGAAGACTTTTAAACATGGGGCCATAGTCCAGAGGCAACAGGCGGGCAACCAGGCTCCTCCAATGCAATGTGGCGAGATTGGTCTCGTCACACAGAGAAACTGTTATGTTAACATTTGGGGTTAATCTACCCTGTCTGCCACTAGAGGCGCATCTGCGACACTGGAGGCGAATTTCGCCTCCATCGCGCAGAGCATTCATAGGAAAGCATTTAGAAATGCTTTCCTATTGACACTTTGAATGCACGCGCGGCACTTGCCGCACATGCGCATTCGGCTCCAGTGACGTCGGATGGGGGAGCTGACGTTGGACGGGGAGGAGAGGTCACCAGCGCCGAGGGAGCCCGGCGCTGGATTAAGGTATGCTGCTGGAGGGGTTTTAACCCTTTCAGCGTCACCAGAGGGGGACCCTGAGGGTGGGGCACCCTCAGGGCACTATAGTGTCAGGAAAACCGCTTTGTTTTCCTGACACTATAGTGATCCTTTAATAAGCAATTGTGTTAATCAAACATGCCTAATTCAACATGCCTGTGGCTCTCTCACTTCAGTATTTTTATAAAGATATGATCTTTACTAAATACTGATCAAGACTGCGTTGAAATGTCACTGAAAAGACTACTTTGTCTTATTATATATAAGAGATTGACAAAAGTTGACAAAAGGAGAAGGTCCGCAATCAACTTGTGTCCAATTCCAGCAGCCGTCATAATTGACTCTTTAAAACATAGAGGAAACACTTTCAAAATTGAGCAATACAGAAATTCATTCCATTACAGGAACTAAACATTTGAGTTGGCAGGAGAAGATAAAAGAAGGTGGTGCATGTAGTTTGGGAGAAATAATAATGAGCATAATGGAGAATGCCTATAGCCAAAGGTTTTAATCACCACTACTGGGCTACCAGGGTTTTCAATACTCCTGTGGGTCTTCTTCTTGTAATCATTTTCTACCAAATTTGACATCACAAAGTAAAGTATGTCTGTTCATATCTGTGCCATATTTTTATTACCATAGAAATATTTCTGAATGGTTTGTTGATAACCTCTTATTTAAATATATTCACTGCCATAGTTGTCTTTATTAGCTAAAAAAACGACATTCACTTTGTATGGGATCTCGAATTTCTAAACTACAGAAAGGAGTCTCGATACCCTTAGTGTTTTGTTCCTGGTTATATCACTATTTACTCGTTTCTTATTTATTTTTTACTTCCATAATACTTTGGTGGTCAAAAGTCATGTTAAATGTAACTCACAGTATCTGTGTTGATTATTGTGATTATAACCATTGGAAATGCAAACTTAGTCCTGAACTTCTATCTTGGGGCTTCAATTTTAATGAAACTTTTAATGGAGTGTGTGAGGTTGCCTGGCGGCTCCTGGATCGTAATTCAAATGAGACAATATCAAGGTTAGTAAATTTGAGACATGCAAGTCGACATGGTATAGTGGTACAAGAGCTATGTTGCCTGGAATGTTCACAGTTTTTCGGAGAGTACAATATTTCCCATGGTAAGTGTAGCAGAATCGAGAACTCCAATATACTTTTATTCCCCTTTTTGTTCGGCTGTCCGTATGCCCCGTTCGTTTACCGAACTCCCTCACTGTGTGACCCCTTTGTTCGCACTTTCATAATCACCAATCACCCCTGGCTGTTAACCACAAATTGGTTATTAGTTCAAGTGCTTTCCCTATGTGGCCGCCATTCTTATAACCAAACGCACGTGTTCAAACAATTGATGGCCATTTTGTCTCCCGAGCGAGGGCAGCGGCACATGGTCGTAGACGGCGTGGAACTAATTTCAGATACATAACCCTGCGAATGCCTGGGAAACTGGTACCGCTGCCCATGCAACTTCCCTAAAAGTTAGGAAAACGGCATTTGGGAGGCATAAACTACTGGACCGGGGGAGCATTTGTATACTAACAGCCAGGGGATGAATTAATCAGTGTTCATGTGAGAACCGCTGAAAGATGACTGGCCGTTGCCTTGTTTTCTCTGGAAGTGTTTTGGATCATCACCTCATGGCCGACTGTTCAAAACTTAATTCGAATGGCGTTCCTGAACCACCAAACAGATCTGAATGATATTTTGGCAAAGTATGACTTTTGTGGGGTTCTGAAGTTATTAAGATGTATTTGGGGGAGGGCGGAGCCTGGCTGCTCAACCGAGCAGATGCATGCAGCTTGAGCTCCTGCAATAAAGCGGAGAAAAAAAGCAGTTTTAAGCCTGAAATCAGGACTCAAGTAAGAAAACTTGGAAGCTATCACTCACAGTGGGCTCCAGGCACAAGATATAATACTCACCCTGAAGACTACCGTTGCTGAGAGCCCTGTGGCAGCCTGCTGGGATTTGGATTTGGGAGAGGCGGGCGAACTCCTGGAGTACGGGCCCAGCACACGGAGCCGCCGCACTCCTGTACCTCCCCCCCCAGACCGGTGGGGTTATCCCGGTCCACCAACGGCAGAGGGTGGCGCACACACAGAGAACCGGAGAGCAGGGGCACCATACAGCACGAACCGTGAGGCAAGACCAAGATGGCCGCCATGCAGGAAGCCCAACAAAGCAACTCAAACACGCACTGGAGGGTCCTGTTTGAAGCCAAGTTTGATGACATAAGCCACAAATTCTGGTAGCGCATCAACCAGAGAACAGCCCACATGTACTCCGATCGGGGAACACACCTGAGGAAGCACCAGGCAGCCGTCGCTCCCACCCAGAGGGTAACCCACAACCATGATGAGTGGAGAGAGAAGCAGAAACAGAAGGAGGCACGCTCAGGCACAGCATGTAGAGCCGCGATTGCTTCTCACCCTACAGGCCATCTTGGGCCAAAGGCCAATCGGAGAGTACCTCCGAGGCACCGACCACACTGCCCGAAGCCCGACCGCCGGTGGCGGCAGCAGACCACCAGGGCGTACCCTGGCACCCGACAAAGGGAAGACGCGGCCTCCAGGATTTCCCGAGTCTGTGGATCACGGGTGCGGGCCTTCTTCACAACCCGGGGCTGGAGGGAGGCCTCCCTACATCCTCACCGCACCACTCATCTGAGGACCCCCACACCTCGCATGGGCATCGGCTGAACGGAAACGCATATATAGGTGGGACCCACACGTAGTCGCTCCTAGCTGAGCCCCATTACTTACCTGGAGCCCCGCTCGGACTGTTCACATGGCCCAACATGAACCCAACCTATGTTGACTGCACCCTGATGGACTGAGTTCCCTTATAATATGTTTAATAGACAGCTACAGCTTGATGATGTGCAGGTATCTAATAAGTCTTGAACAAGCTTGATGTTTTTCCACCCTGTCTAACTAAACCTACTAAACGCATCATACTCTGATTCCTCAGACTAGCAAACACACAATCACATAGTCCAAGCGATTACTAGGGCTACGCTGAAACAACCGGGAGGTATTCCATGCACCAACCTAGGCTCTTTAATACCGCATGACTAGCAAAGCTTGTAGCCCAACATGTACATAATAGATAATCTAGGGAGATTGCTATCTGAGTTTAAACAAGCTAGCTAGGCTGGGAAGAAACACTAATGAATACCGTGGGTGAACCCCCAGCACTGGTCCTAGCGGCGTGGCGCCCATAATGTATGATGTATCAGCATGGGAAGTTTTACTTTTTTGCAGGATGTGGGCCTCTGCCTCATCTCCGGGGACCCCATATACAGTATACGCATAGCATACCCTCTGTTGTGCAAACATACACAGTCGATTGTGCCATACTCAATAACTAACAGTTCAGCATGTTTAAGTTTTATTACTTTAAAAAAAAAAAAAATGAGGCATCGTTTTTTCAGGAAATGTTATTCTCTGTTGTGATCTCCTTAACGTGTATTTATACTTGCACATTTCCCTTCTTTTACTTCTGTATCCCAACTTATTTGCCTTAATAAAAGACATATTTACGAAAAAAATAAAATGTATTTTTGGATGTTTTTATATATTGTAGATTTTTCTGTACCTGAGATAATTGAGTTATAGTTTTTGTCTTATGCAATTATCTCTCAGGCACAGAGGATCCTGAGAAGAAACCCCATGTTAGGGGCAATTTATAAAAGCCGCATGTGGCAGGAAGAAATACCACTTGTACTCCCAGAACTATGTGTCGTCTAGTTACTGGGAGGGGAAGGACTATAATCATTGCTCAGCACTTTGTTCCAGTTCATGGAGGATCCGGCGGGGAAAGCCCTTGTAAGGACCAGAGCTCCCAGGATTGTGTGTCATCCAGTCCTAGGGAGGGAATAGAGTTAGTCCCCTATCCTGCTCCAGGACGGAGAGGCTCCAGGAGGACCCCAGTCAAGTCACGACGACCAGGGCAGCAGCGCTGAGGTTTTTCCCTGTTCCAACTAGGAAGCGGTCCTTGGCGGAGGTACCCAGCCGGGGTTCAAGAAGCTCCAATACAGTAAGACACTGAATTCCTGGTAAAACCATTATCTATATTCTGTTCATCATCCAGATCATTTGTGGTACGTGGCCCAATGTTTCTGTTTTACAAGTTATATATTCCAACCGTCAGACTGAGAGGGTGACAGAGTAGTAATAGAAAAGTCCCATGCTAAAATTCAACCATAGTTTATACATTACCAGTCATATCTACCATACTCCTGGACAGGGATAGAAGGTACAAACATTCTAGTGAAAGTCCTTGGGTGACAAGTGTGTGGTCATGACTCAAACCATTTTGCACCAACTCCTACCACCAAATTCTACTAGATTATTAATGTGTATTATGTTATGTATAGCAAAGTCCCCAAATGCCCTCATTTATGCATGTATTGATTCCAAATACCATATGTGGCAGGATGTGGGTTCATGTAATTAGGTGGGTAACTGACTAATTAACCTGATCCCATTTGAATGTACATCCAGTACTTAGCAAAAGCCCTTCTTGGATTTCTATGCATATAAGTCAATCAGATGGACTTAAATTAAAAAAGGAGGTAATGGTCTCAATGGCGGTTTTAATTCAAGTGCCATTTTCCTACACAATAAATATAAATTATGTAATGCCAGTCATAAACTAGCTCCACATGTCAATTACAGTATATAAGGTATGTGTAAAAGAAAAGTTGCACTGATTTTTGTTTG
Organism: Pelobates fuscus; assembly: GCF_036172605.1. Taxonomy (NCBI): domain Eukaryota; kingdom Metazoa; phylum Chordata; class Amphibia; order Anura; family Pelobatidae; genus Pelobates; species Pelobates fuscus. The sequence goes on along the minus strand of NC_086317.1, from coordinate 341,229,765 downwards.
TTTTATAAGGATGAAAATGTATGTAATCTTTTGCTTAAACGATTCTAAATTCTTTAAACAAAACAAAAAAATAAATACATTTTAAAAAAAAATGTTTAATTCTTTACTTTTATACTTTGATTCCAGCTCATTTTAAATTGTATTATTTTGAAATGTAAGTAACAAGCAATATTTATATATAATAATAATTATTATTATTATTAATAATAATAATAATAATATTACTTAGTGTATTTTTTTTACTGTAATATTTGTATCTATTATGTAACTTGATATATGACTGCTATTGTTACTTTGTGTGACTTGTTATATTATTCCTTTTGTAACTACAGATTAAGTGCATATATAATTACTAATTATACAACCTCCAGACAAAACAGGAAATAATGTAATTAATGGGTACAATTTAACACAATGCACGTTGTGTTTTCACCTTATTAAACAATAAGGGATGGCTGGGGTGTGTGAATTTGTAAGTAGATTAAAAGGCTCCATGTCCATAACCTTGTGCCTGGCTTTGTGAATCCAGAAGAAAGCAATATATCATTATTATACTATTATAAGTGCAGAATCTCCTCCTATGATGTCGATATATTAAGGAATGGGTGTATTGTGTGTTATACAGGTCCCTAGATGTCAGTCTAGCACGCAGAGATAACAAACGAAATATTTAATTGCACAAATGAAATGATATAAGGTGAAGAGTATTCATTAACTGTACTGACACTGGAGTGCTTGCCTATTGAGTGGAAACTGTGTTTAACCCCTTGAGTGCCGAGACTGGAAGTACTAAATCAAGCTTATCAGCCATGTGTGACAGACTATTTACTGCCCTGTTGCCACCAGCCCATTAGGGGGTAGAATGGGTGCTGTGATAAAGACAGGTAACCCATTAGCAAAACGAGTTACTGTATAATTGCTGGTGTTAGCTCTGCATGACCAGGTGTGAGCTGCTACAATGACTCAATGATATTCGAACGAAAGACCAACAAACAAATCAATGGCTTGTGCTGAACTAATGAACTGCCCTCCACTTACAGCCACGGATAAAGGACAATTACTATCTGTTTGCCGTAATGAATCTGTGTGTGAACTGCTATTAAAAGCCTTCACTGCTTTTATCTACCTGGCCAGGATAGTTACACAGTGCAATACTATAGGAAGGATTTCCAGGTGTACAACCGAAACGTTGATTCACCAAACTCAAACCGCATAACAAAGCCAACAAATAAAAACAACAGCAATAATAATAATTACCATTATTATTATTATAATAATAAATAATAATAGCTTTTATAAAAATAATAACTATTATAAAATAATAAGAATAATTATTATTATTCTAATTATTATTATTATTACTATTATTATTATTATTATAATTACTATTACTATTATTATTCATATTATTATTCATTTAATATTTTTTATTTTGAGAGAAAAAAATTAATATTACACGTATAGATCAGGAATTTTCACTTGGGCTATGGCCAACAGGATACTTCATTTGTTGAGATATCGTGTCGTTTTCTACAGAAAAAAAAAATTATTAAAATGTAATTATGAGCTACAGATTTAGTAAATTTATATAATGATAAATAGTTGTGCTTTCAGGAAAGCAAAAAAAAAAAATGTTGCGACCAGAGGGTGATCTAACAGAAAATATATAAAATTATATTAAATATTCCTTTCCATGTGGTTACTGTCATTGCATACAAACTGAATTTTGGCTAGTACACATCAGCCTGCTTGGAAATGAATTGCCTGAGAAATTCTATTTCATTGTTAGGGTGTATAAATAGAGGCAATTTATTCTTATTTGTCTGTGTGAGGTGCCATTGCAATAAATAAAAATTTTTTAAAAGAAAACTGAGAATGCAGTACAGGGGGGAAAAAAAACCTTATTTGTACGGAATTCCTTATTAATTAGCACTCTGGAAAGTCAATTATATTTGCAGTATAAGTAGGTATTGTATATTGAGGATGTCTTATTTCTAAATATTTCCATATTACTGAGAATGGTTTAACTCACTCTTCTAAAATAATAGCTCATCAGAAAATAAAATGTATCTTTCTTTCGCTAGCGTTTTATTACTAGACCTAATAGGTAGTGATATATGTTGCAAAATATTACATTTCTGAACATAAGAAATATAGTTATTGAATTTGTTTTATATTAAGAAATTCGGGTTTTTCTTCATTTGTATTATTTTAATGTAATCATATATATTTTTTTTAATTTAAATTTGTTTAATTATTTTTTTATTATCAGGTTTCCGGGTGTTTTTAAACCAATACACAGCAAAAAAACCATAGCTAGGCAACACTACCTGCAAACACTGACACCTTAATTACTTAATTACACATAACGATTGGTGCTGCGTGCTATCTAATGTATGTAATCCCTGAATCTTTAACTACCATTATATATCCATAGTTTACTAAATATCATTACATACTCACATCAAATTAAAAAACAATTTACATAAAATGTATTGATAAAATATAATAATAAATAAATATTGCTAAATAAGGAAAGGGAAAGGGGAAAATATAAATACAAGTTTCAATATTTTATTCGTTCTCCATTTGTTATTAATAGATGTCCCAATTGAGTTTTAGGATATTTTAGTAATAAGATTCACATTCTCAGTGAATGCACGTGTATTTAGTATAGGAGCTTACTAAGCATCGTGTTTATACTTTTATTATAAACATTTATAACTAAGTAACCAGGTGAGTATATAACCATTGAGATAAACCGATTTATTCTCTATGGACTTTTGACTAATGTATTACATTTATTTAACCAGACAATTCAATGTGATTTTAAGAGCTTTATCTTAAAGGAAAAAAAAAAAAAGCTCAATTTTTTGGTGTGACAGAAAAGATATGTATTTATTGTATCATGCACATCATGTTTGGACGTACTGCAGAGATGGTGACGTCATCCGTACACGTATTACCTTGATTAATGGATAATGACGCAGGTATCACCATCTTGCAGTCTGGAGGCCATAATCTCAGTCAGCATACTCAATCAATCATGCATATCCTCGCCTGCCTCAAAGTAGTGGGATTTACATTCCCACAGGGTATTCATTTTGAAAATGGCAGCAGAAATAGCTCTCTGGCACTGTAACTCCCACTAATCTCAGGCAAAATTGGGACATGTAAATCCCAGAATTGCAGTTATAATAACTTCTTAATAACTTAAGTTATAATAACTTCTCTCTTTAAACCAGGCCTACACGATCCTTGCACACTACACTACACATTAACCCCTCATTGCCCCTAACACACTACACTACACATTAACCCCTCATTGCCCCTAACACACTACACTACACATTAACCCTTCATTAACCCTAAACACATTTCATCACACGTTATCCCCTAAATTCCCCTAACCACATTAACCCCGTTATAACCTCGCATCACACTACACCACACATTAACCAATCATTACTCTAACACACAAACACTAAACATTAACCCCTCATTACCCCCTGACACACTACACTCAAACAAACAAAAACAAACATAAACCCATACGTTATGAGTTTTATATATTTTGTGCCGAAATAAACGGTTCCTGAGAGGTCACCACTTTTCATTTCACACCCGTATCCAATCAGTTGTCAATAGAGAGCAGCAGTTCGCCACTTTATCCCGGAGAGTCCCTGCAGGCAAGTGAGGCCCCCCTGCTCCGAGTACTGTCTGGGCACTGGCACTGTACTCCGGGCACTGGCACTGTACATTAGGAGGTGTGATCCCATAAGGGGCTGCACAATTACTGTATCAAACCAGCACAACATCAGAAACAAGCCTGGCTCATGGCTCAATAATCACACTGCAGTTTTGTTAATAGAAATCCAGAAATAACACCCTGTTTATTAAATCCTATTTGATTTTGTATTATTACATTTGTTATTGGAACTTGCTATATATGTCTGCAATTGTAAGAATTTAGTATCATCTTTGAAGAATGATTTTAACAGTGGTATTATCATCAAAATCTTACACAGATTCCAATACCAATAATAATGATAATAGAAATAATAATAATACTTTGTGGGAATGGAATACTGTATTTGAAATTAAGTAATCTTTGCAATATTTTGTTTTTTTATTTAAACTGTATTAATGAATACACGTCTTCACTTTGACTGTAGTTTCTCCCTTTAGCACGTTTACCTGGGTGTATAACAGTCAAAGTTTGCCCCTAGGATGACAGATCATGGCTGAATTAAAGGGTATGGCACATTGGGACAGACAGGTACAGGGAGAGACAGGTACAGTGACAGACAAGTACAGTGACAGACCGGTACAGTGACAGACAGGGAGAGACAGGTACAGGGAGAGACAGGCACAGTGACAGACAGGTACAGGGAGAGACAGGTACAGTGGTAGACAGGTACAGTGACAGACAGGTACAGTGACAGACAGGGAGAGACAGGTTCAGGGGGAGAAAGGCACGGCGACAGACAGGTACAGGGAGAGACAGGTACAGTGACAGACAGGTACAGTGACAGACAGGTACAGGGAGAGACAGGTACAGTGACAGACAGGTACAGTGACAGACAGGTACAGGGAGAGACAGGCACGGTGACAGACAGGTACAGGGAGAGACAGGTACAGTGACAGACAGGTACAGGGATAAACAGGTACAGTGACAGACAGGTACAGTGACAGACAGGTACAGGGAGAGACAGGTACAGGGAGAGACAGGTACAGTGACAGACAGGTACAGTGACAGACAGGTACACGGGGAGATCAGACCGTGTGGGGCAGGGAATGTTACAAACATTATTACAGAGAGAGATCACGCTTAGTGTAAAGTGGCATTTATGTGCTATTCTGTGTTATTATCTAATATATGGCATCGCCTGTTTCCCTAGGCTTGTAGTATTTCCATTCTATGATAGAATTGATGGTCTGTACACAAAATTGTGGATTTAAACCCTGTCAGTGTGAGTTTAAGATTATCACAAGTGATACCGGACAAGCCTATTTCATGAGATGAAACTTCTTCAAATCCACAGTAATGGGATGTACATTAACACCTCGAAGCTTGTCCCCTGATATCAGACTCCTATCCCCTCTCTGTAACGCTGATATGTGCACTATTAAACCATTAGTGATGGCAAGCTGATAATTCACCCTGCGTGATAGAAAAAGGTTAATCACATGTTTTTATATCACACACGCCCTGGCAAGGAATATTTTATGATGGGTTAATGACTATTGCTAGTGTGTTAATATTAATGTTGGAAGCAATTTGCATTGTTTACCTCGTAAATAAAATAAAAAAAAAAAAAACTCAATGTACAGAAAATTTTCCAATATGTCTATTTGTAACTATGGAGCAAACCAATGTATCAATTGAAATAAAGTAATATTGCTTGAATTAATGTTTAAATTACTTAGAATTATAGCATGGAATAGACAGACTGACAGACAGACAGAAAGACAGATACAGAGTGATAGATAGATAGATAGATAGATAGATAGATAGATAGATGAAATTATAATTTTTTTTTTTATCTTTAAAGAACATTTTCTATAGTAATCTTAAAATTCCTTGACAAACAGTTTTTGCTGGATTTTATAATTCAGTGTCTGACAATTTCACAACTCTGATCATTTTGTTTTCTAAATCCAGCAAGCAGTGCATGTCAAGGAATTTTAAGATTACTATAGAACATTTTCAAAATGCTAAAAGTAAAAACATCAAGTTTTAGATAATACAGAACTAGTAAGTATCGGTCTATATAAAACCTGCGCAGGTAACATTGTACCTTGTTTAAGTATTTGGGCTGATGAATACTACAGACATTGCCGAGAGTAGTGGGAGTAGGAGCTCAGTGTTCATTTCTATATATCCTTCTTCCTGTATGGAGAATAGATAGCACGTTTTCATTGATTGACAGCAAACGTGGTAGAATAGGGAAAGACTTGAACTCAGGATTAACTTGTATTTTTCTCTCCAGAAATGTTGACTAAAATATCAGAAATATAAACTATACTAATAAAAGTGATTCTATTTTATTTCATAATAATCGCATCTCTAGGAGCAGTAAAACCCGTTTTAATATGACCCCCATCTATTAATCATTA